>NC_138770.1:514643565-514768565 GCF_965119305.1 Pelophylax lessonae | reverse complement strand
TACCATCTGAGAAGATAAAGAGCCTCATCCACAAATACCACAAAAGACTTTAAGCTGTCATTGATGTCAAAGGGGGCAATACACTGTATTAAGAACTGCGGTATGTAAACTTCTGATCAGGGTCATTTGGTAGTTTCTGTTGTCATTATGATTTAAAGAGTAAACACAGTTGATTGATAATAAATGGCTTCAGCCAAACACTAACCATGAGTGAAAGAGGTTTTTGTTTTATCATTCATATTCTCGGAAAGATGGCCAATAAATCATAAATTCTGCCGGGGTATGTAAACCTATGCACACAATATGAACGTGCGTGTATATATATATATATATATATATATATATATATATATATATATATAATATAATTTTTTTTTTTTTTTTTGAAATTCCGTTTGAAAACTTACTGCACAAATACCATATATATAGAGATGTGTGTATATATATATATATATATATATATATATATATATATATATATATATATATATATATATATCTATCTACAGAGCAGTGCAGCTATTGAGAACTACTGTGATAACTATGATTGGCCTCAGCTCTCACATGGTGCAGGAAGCCTGTACCATGTGAATGGCAGCCATGTTTACTACTGGACATGTGATCACAGCGATTACATGCTACCAGAGCGGAGCACCGCCGATCGGTGATCACAAGATCACACCGATGCTTACCCCCAGGGGATGGGGGGCGCACAAGGCACAGATTTGGGAGGAGGTATACAGGTTTGTCCTCAAAGATCGACATTTGTCCCACCTGGTCTTTATATGCAATGGCGGTTAAATTGGTAAACTGGTACTACTATATTACAATGGGGGGAATAATAATTTGATCCCCTGCAGATTCTGTAAGTTTGCCCACTTAGAAAATATAGACCCTTCATTTTTGTTTTAAATGATAGAGACAGAATATCAACCAAAAATCCAGTAAAAACCCATGATCTAAATGTTATAAATTGAGTTTCAGTTCAGTGAGTAAAATAAGTATTTGATCTTTAAGAGAAACATAACATCTCGGGAATTTCTGACAGATATTTTGGATTTAGCATCCATTCCACGTTGTAGGCAAAGTTTCTGCTCAACTGATCTGCTAGGGCATTCTGGGGACCCGGGAGATATGATGCAGAGAGGTCCAGCAAGTGGGCTTCGGCAAGGGAGAAACTCTCCGCCGCTACCTGGAGGAGTTGCAGACTTCTTGTCTCTCCTTGTTTTACAATGTACAACACCGCCGTCGTATTGTCCATGAGAAGTCTGACCCTCCTGCCCTGGACTATGGGCAGAAATGTTTTCAGCGCCTCCCTGGCAGCTGTTTCTAGGAGATTTGAGGAACACGGCAAACTCTGATCCCAAATTCCCTGCGCTTCCAGTTGTAGGCAATGCGCCCCCCAACCCTGGAGACTGGCATCCGAAGTAATCGTGATCCAGTCTCCAGGGTTGATGGGCTTGCCCAGGGAGAGGTTTCTGCTCCTGGTCCACCTCAGAAGGTTGTTGGAAACAAAGCGAGGAACTTGGAACTTCTGGCTGAGAGGACCACGGTGCCACTGGCTGAGGCGGCAGAATTGGAACCTCCTCGTGTGCCGAGGGCACTGCCGAAATACAGACCGTCGGAAGGCCTAGAAAACTCATGCCCTGGCGAACCGTGATTTCCTTCGAGGACATAATCTCCTTGACCTCCGCACTGACTTGCTTGATTTTTTTTTTCTTCTGCCAGAAAAACCTTGTATTGGACGGTGTCGAACACCATGCCTAGGTAGACTAGGCACTGGGACGGAACAAGTTGGCTCTTCCGCACATTCACCATCCACCCGAATTCTGATAGGGTCTGCAAGACTTGCTCTCGGTTGTCTAAGAGAAGATCCTTGGAGTGGGCCAACACCATGATATCGTCTAGATAGTGAAATATGCAAATTCCCTGTTCACATAGATGGGCAATAATCACCACTAGCACCTTCGAGAAAGTTCTCGGGGCCACATTGAGGCCAAAGGGAAGGCATCTGAATTGGAAATTGGATTGCCCTGGAAATGAAACCTGAGGAACCGTTAATGCCCTTGGGATACAGGAATGTGGAAATAGGCGTTTTTGAGATCGATGGCTATCAACCAATCGCCTCTGTACAACCGAAGCAATGATCCTTACTGACTCCATGCGAAAAGATTCTTGCTTGACAAGTGTTCAGGAACCGGAGGTCTAGGACAGGACATCACTTGCCGGATGCCTTTTGGACTAGAAACAAGGGGGAATAAATCCCGCTGCCCTCTTCCAAACTTGGAACTGGCACTACCGCTTGTAGCATTAGTAATTCTGAGACGTAGGATTCTAGCGTTCTTCCGCTTTTCTGCACATGGCGGAACCTTTGTTAAAACAAAAAAGTTTGTCAGAGGCTGACTCTTGAAGAGAAGGCGAAGTCCTTTGTGAACCACCTTCAGAACCCATGTATCCGAAACTTCCCTCGCCCAATCCTTTCCAAAATTTGCCAACCTTGCCCCTACTGGCAACATCTGGGCGGGTAAACCTTCAGAAGGACTTTGCTGCTGTCTTGGGGGGTTGAGGAGCCATGGTCCTTGTTCGGTCCGCATAGGAGTTTCGAGGGTGCCATGGAAAGCGGCTAAACTCCCTTCCTGGGCGATATGATCTTGCATCCCTAAACTGCTCATGCGGTCTTCTATTCGTGCGAAAGGACTGCCCCCGGCATCTCTGATCCCGATTTCCCTCCTGTCACCCGACGGATCGCATCCTCCAGTGTCTTGCCAAAAAGCGTGCCCCCTGAAAAAGGAATAGAACACAGACCCTGCTTGGAAGCCGAATCCGCCGACCAATGCTTCAACCAAAGGGCCCGCCTGGCAGTGACTGAATGTGTCATAATGCGTTAAGTAAGCCTCACAATATCCACAGCTGCTTCTGCCGATAGCTTTAGGCCCTGGAGACTAGACTCTTCATTCGGCTGCAATCCCAACGTCGTTTCAACATCCGAGGCCCAAACTCTTACTTCTCTTGCGACCAAAGTCAGGGCAACTGCCGGCCTACAGGTCGCTCATGCTGTAGTAAAGACCTTCTTAAGGTCCTAGTCGGCTCTTCTCTCCATGGGATCTTTGAATGATACCAACTCCTCCAATGGCAGTGTAAAATGCCTGGCTAGATGTTGCAAAGACGCATCCACCTTCGGAGGCGAATCCCATGATGACATATCCCAAGACTGAAATGGGTAAAGCTTATTCACCCTATTTTGAAAAGGCGGCCTCTTATCTGGCTTTTCCCACTCTTCTTGCATGAGCTCCCTTATCTCTTCCATAAAGGGGAACTTGGGAAGATCCTTCAAATTAGGGTAGTACTTCCTGTGGTCCCTTGGGGCCACAGTATTTTCCTCCCAGTCAATAGCTTGCTTGACCGCTGAATTAAAGGAAGGAACTAGGGAGAAATCAAACTAAAAGGATTCCACCTACTCTTCTGCTACCACCAAATCTGCCTCGGAATCTGAATTGATGGCTCCTGGTTCAGGAGAATTCTCTTCCCGAGTTAGACGGTGTGTAAGCCTCTCTCCCCTGGAAGTAGTAGGGAGCAGACCATGCACACTCTTGCACAGCTTCCCTGATGTACCGCTTGAGATCCTCATTAACGGTTTGGCCACTCATCAAAGCCTCCCTAAAGCATGGCTCGCAAAGCCTCTTGGCCGGCATCGATACTCCCTCACAGGCCCAACAAACACTGGGCACCAGACTGCTTGGGGTAATTTGCTTATGACCTGCCAGTGAGTCTCCTTGGTGATGCCTGGAAGACGGGCCGGGTGAGGCGGAGGGCGACTCCTGAGTATGGTGTCGCTTAAACTTTGGTGACTACAAGATGAAGAAATTATCCTCTTGCGGCCTCTGAGAAGAGCCTCTCCCACTGAAAACAAGGATCGATCGTTCAATACCCGTCAGAGAAGGAGCATCACATAGGCAAACATATGTAGCTTTCCCTACCTTTCTGAAGTCTTCAGTGCCTCACTCTCAGGAGCTGGAGTACTCATCCTGGTGAGAAAAAAGAGCAAAGGAAACCAGAAGCTCAAGATGCAGATAAAAGAAGGGTTGCAGATTTGTAGCAGGAAAATTAAGTCATGCACTCACCAGCATAAGCAGAAGAGGATGGATGGACGGATGGATGATCAAGCAGTCTGCTGGACAGAGGAGAGGAGGTGAGAAGAAACTAATAATCACCTCTAATTTTCACCCCCAAGCAGAATAACCTACCTACAATAGCAGGACTCCAGCCGTGACAGCAGCAGAAAAAACTGCCTGTCCAGTCTTTTAAAGGAAGCGCCCTCTGTTCCTCCAATCAGAGCCCCCGCCGCATCCTCCACTTCCGGCCAATCGGAAGTCGTGCAATGACGTCATCGCCCCGCCCTCGGGTGGAATGCAGGGAGAATGGCTGGGACGGAATGGAAGGAGGGAAGGGTGCAAACCAGGCAGGCTGCTCCTATTGGCCGTGGAACCTAGAGACAGTTCTCCTACACAGGCTAGTGTGGGACGCATGCCACAGACCAGGAAGCAGGGAGAAAAAAGAGATAGCCCAGGATGACAGTGCCTCACCGCAAAGCTGCACAAATTATGTGGATGCCATACTCCGGCACCAGGAGCGTCCAAAATCAGGGGGATTTACCCCCAAGAAGGACCTTCTGCCGTGGGACCACTGGCAGGAGAAAAACCAACAGGAATGTCTGGAGCGAGGATAAAATAAGAACACCTCCACCAGGTACTGCCTGCCTTTTATACTCTTTACAGGAATGTCCTATGGGGGTCAAGGGGGTGGAGTTGACCCGTAGTCTGATGGCATGACGCAGAGCCAGGAAAATCCCCACTATACATGGCTTGGGCTTGTAGCAGAAAGTGCTATGCTGGTCTTGTCTACGGCTTTAGACTCCAGTCCTCTCTAAGGTGTGCAAGTCCTTCATTCATAGTTATGTCTGGGAAGTTCAGCAGGTTCTGAGTTGTGAGTATTCCATAACTGAGAAACTCGATCTAGGGAGAAGTTCATCCTGACCTCCTCATTCTGTTTTTCTTACTAGAGTTTCTTATGAAACTCTGCTGCTTTCCCACACAGATGTGGAGTTCATTGGAGATGTTCTTTTTTAATTTATTACAATTCATTTTTAAATGACCTTGTACAAGTAAGGCATGTTTTAATACTAAAGACATAATCTTTTAATTTTAATCCTGGCAAATATAACCCTTTGGGGTTTGCAAAAACGTAGTACTAATAACAAAAGGATTATCCATTTGCTTCTTGTTTATGCAAACTACATAACCTTTTTCAAGTATTTTTTTTAATTGTAGAGCAAAAGTTAATGTGACTTTTTCCATTACTTACAAGTTTGTAGCAAACCTGTCCTGACTTTTAAAAAATGTAAAATGCTTGTAGGATTGTTTGGTGCATATATGTGCTTTTATGTATCTTCAACAGCTTCCCAGGAAATCCCTAAAACCCAATGTACTCAGTCATAAAAATTGCAACCTCATCTGCAAAGTTAGAGCTCTGGCCAGCCTGTTTCACTGCCTTATTATTGGTTAGCGAGTGTCATACTGAGGGAGCAACAGCAATGTGTTAGACAGAAGTAGGAGGAGAATTTTATATTGGCAATGTTTTTTTCCTGAATGTTGTAAGAGTGGCAAAAAGTGTGTATGTGTGTTTACCATTTAGACACCCCATATGCAGTATGTGCCTTACCTGTTGCTTTGGGGATCTTATGGCACTTACAGTAAAGCTGCGGACCCGTTCTAATAGGAGCGACACAAGTCGCTCCGACCTAGAAAAAGGGTCCGGAGCTTCTTTGGGGCGACCAGGAGGCGACCGCCATAGACTTCAATGTTATGAAGTCCGTGGCGGCCGCTCCGAGGTCGCGGTGCGCTGCTCGCACTGCGATCTCGGAGGTCGCCCCGGGAAGTAGCATCGCGGTAGTGTGAACCGGCACTAAAGGGTTTACATTTTGGCTTTCAGGTTGCATTTTTTTCATCCGTTCGTTTTCGAATACAGCATTGTCTGTGGTGGCACATATTCACAAAAAAGCCATTGTGTACAGTAGATCAACCATTTTTTTTAGTAGTATATTGTGAAAACTGTATTTTTTTTTGTGTTTATATGTTCGTGTCACTCAAAAAAGGAGCAAAAATTAAATGTTCTGATCCTAGTCTGATATAAGGAACACTTTTCCATAAATACATGAAACAAAAAATGTACCATGCAGCGAGGATGTCAACAAAGAGCAAACATTCAGCGATCCCGAAACAGCACTCCCCCATGGCAGCTGACCCCTTAACGCATTGGGGGGGGGGGGGATTTAACAAAACTGAAACACCGTATCTGGGGCAGCTGTGAATAGTAACCAACTTCAACTTGTTCAGATAAGCTTTAAAAAAGAAATTTAGAAGTCCGTTTGGTTGGTTGCCATGCACAGCTGCTCCAGTTTGTCTGCCCCAGGTTTAGTAAGTTTAATTCATTATTCGAATGAATACACTTGTTTTAATATACAGTTTATCATGATTCTCTTTGTGAAATCTCAAATTCAACCCCTTGAATAAAATTTAAAACCCTTAAATAGTAAATCTTGCAAGTACCTCTTGTTCTCATCAATTCGAATTCATATGTATGATCTTTAAATGCGCTTAGACAGTTTCCAGGTTAAAGGAAAAAAGAGACCCATGTCTTACGAAGTGCAAAAAATGATCATCAAGTATAAACAAGTGCTAATGAACAAAGTTAGGCGCTAGTTGTCAATTTATTTAATTCCTTGGAAAGGAATTTGTTAAAGCAAGCAGTCTGAAGCCATCTGAATCTGTTTCTTAGTAGGAAATTTAAGATAATAAAATTAAAAGGGAATTGCCACGTTTGTGTTCAGTAATTGTAAAAAAAAATGGATTCAGACATATACCTTGTGGTTACATGCATCAACTCGCCCATCTTCCTTTGGTGTTGTGGTGCATTGTTGATGGCATCTTAATGCACAGCAGCGCGTCACAACACACAACGGGTTTTGGTAATCTGCAGTGAAAAAATGGTAATGTTTTTCTGTAATGTTGCAGTGTGTTGGCAGCAACTACAGCAGGTTAGCCCCTAAAAGACGGCAACAATTTTATCAAACTGTTTGAAAATGTGCATCTGACAATCAAATGTTTTATTCAAAATTTTCTTTTTGTGTCTAGTTGCCCATTGTGGAGAAAATTCGTGCCATTGCTCAAAAGGTCTATGGTGCTGCAGACATAGAACTGTCTCCAAAGGCTCAGTCAAAGATTGAAGTTTACACTCAGCAGGTAAAGATATCTGACAAAGCAAAGCAAAATTGTGTATTAACTGGTAAAATTAATACAACAAAATAAGTATTATCAATTGAGTCGGATTCCAATTATTATAACCCAAGCTGGGATTTACCAGTGTCCCCATGCCCAGACCAATGGAGAGAGAGGGAGAGAGAGAGATCTCAATTTATAATAAAGTTAATTACTTTGTTTATATCCAATAAAGTATGACATGTAGACAAAGACCAATTGCAGCTGATTTTGTTTTGCTCAGGCAAGGCTTAATTTGATGTCGTTCTTAGTTAACTGGAACCACACTGCATCTAAGCACCACAAACCAAAAACACTATTTAATTATTTTATAATGTTCAAAACAAACTCATCCATCCATTTGTGTCTCAATGCTTTATTTTGCTGAGAAATCACTTTGAAAAACACCCCCTATAATTTCTGGTCGTGGCCATCTTTAGTAACTGCAAAGGATTCATGTAGCATTTACTTTCAGGAATCCATCTGCCCTTAGTGCAGGCAGGTGGGTTTAGCTAAGAATACCCCTACTGAAGACTCCTGAGATGTGTGACACCATTTGCCTAGGCACCAGGAAGTAAGAGAGGAAAGGTATTTACTAATGCTGGAGGTATAAGGCTTAAAAATAGTCAGTTGATTGGGGGCCAGTTCACACCATAGAAACGCAGTCTGATTGTGTTCTGGATGCTTTTCTGCACACACGTTTTTGATGCATTCAAATGCGTTTTTGATGCAGTCCAGTGCATTTTCCCCCTCCTTTTTTTGTAACCTTAAATAGGGACGTGTGTTCCAGTGCATTTTGATGCGTTTTACCGCGTTCCATTACAGTCCAGTGCAGAAAAAATGCAGCATTAGCTACTTATTTTTCTGGAACACACCGGAACTGACTGCACTGGTGTGAACTATGCCATTGAAAACCAAGTAACCTACTATCGGTGCGTTTTTGATGCTGAAAAATACGCACTGGACTGCATGTGGTGTGAACTGACCCTGAGAAAGTAAAGTATTGCTTTAAAGACCAACTGTATGCAAAATCAGTTTTTCTCTTTTGTTCATTGACGGACACAGCTCTATCTTCTTTATCTCTTGGGTTATGCTGCTCTCCTCCATAGGAGTAGGACTAGGCAGAAACAAATTTGACTATGACCCTAGGGCATAGTCCTAGGGGGTATTCTCCCACTTCCTGCTATAGGATTTCAGTTTTTTTCTGCCTAATCAGGATTAAGGACCTGGTTCCTTGCTGGGATCTCTGGTCCTGGCATTTTTTTTCTCTTTAAATGGAATTTATTTTATTATTTTCTGTTCCTGTAAAAACTACAGTCAATTCGGTTCCTGTTAGAACTACAATCAACTGCTGGACTGGGCGATGCACTGGATCGCCTAGATCCTTAAGGTCTTCCCAGTCTGCCCAGCGAGCGCGACCCAACTTTAGCTCCGAGCTAGCTTGGCTGACATAGCCCCACTGGACAGGGGCTGGCCGGCGAGTGAAACACCTTGCGAGGACGCACAGCCCTGGTCATGACACTGGTCAAAACCTGAGTCTCAGCATACCTTTTGGCCTGCAGCACCCCCATTCCAAGATGGAGCGGTAAACTGCCTGGAGTGGAACCCACTCAGTTTCCAGGTAATGTACCCTGGGAAAATGTTGGGGTGGACGCAGGCCATTTCCTCGGGTTGGTAAGCCCCCTTTGTGTGCCCTTCCTTGCGGCATGTTCTACCCCCCACCCCCCCATTACTACCGGGGTTCCCCTGCACGTCTCCCTCACATACCCCCCTTAGTCCTCCCTTCCCAGGGCGGCCTGGCTACTTTCATGTAAAGGGTCATGTGGTGTTGGGCTGGAGGGGGAGGGAGCGCGCCACACTGTAGTCCGGAAGCCATGTTTTCAAAGTTTCCCATTGAAATCAATGCGGCTGTCATTTTCTTGTAGCCTGTGAAACAGTGATACAGCGGTGGGCCTCTCGTGGCAGTGACGGCGCTTCCTCCTTCTCTCTGAAAGCTGCATTGCAAGCAGCTTGGAATGTTGTATCCTTCCCTAAGTCAGTGGTGGTGAGTCCTTACGGGTGTAAAGCTCCTTCTTTCTGCTATAGCAGCGCCGCTGGTGCGCTGGGACTTGTATTAATACCGCTGCAGCAGTGAGGGGGTTTGCAAATTTTCACTTCTTGCGGGCGGCCCCCAGGTTAACCATGGAGTTCCTGGAGCATGTGTCACCACCTGGCCCACCCCTGGAAGCTGTTGGACCTTCTGGGTCCCAGTCTGCCATGGCGGCGGTCCTGAAGTCACTAGTGTCCAAAGTTGATATGGCCCTTCAAAAGTGGCCTAGCAAGAAGCGACCCCCCGCCTCTGACAGTGAGGATGAATCCTCTTCCACTACGGCCACGCATGAAAAGGCGCTTGTGGAGGCACTGATTGTAGCAGTGCAGGAAACTTTAAAATTGGAGGACACCGCTAATGCTGCGTCGGCTGCGCTGGTACAATTTGGCACCCGTAGACCATCCCAAGGTGACTAAGGTGTTCCCCTTTCCTGCCTACTTCGAAGAAGATTGTCGCTAGTTAGTGGGGATCCCTGAAATCTCGCATGGTTGGAATGCCTAAGCGTTTCATTGGAGGTATCCCTTTTTGAAGGAGCAGACGGTCCCACAGGTGGTGGATTCTCAGGTTTTCAGATTAAATAAAGTCCTGCTTCTTCCGGTGAAGGATTTCCCATCTTTTAAGGACCCTGTGGCCAAGAGAGTTGAGGCTCTGGTCTGATATCTTTTCACCATGGCAGGTTCACA
This sequence comes from Pelophylax lessonae, assembly GCF_965119305.1. Lineage (NCBI taxonomy): Eukaryota > Metazoa > Chordata > Amphibia > Anura > Ranidae > Pelophylax > Pelophylax lessonae. The sequence continues at coordinate 514,758,480 of NC_138770.1, read as the reverse complement.
TTTGAGACCGGTGTTTACCATCACCTTGTTCTCCCAGACCTTAACTGAATAGGCAAAGCTTCTGCACCAGGATATGGAAAGAGGTCTACCTCCTACTGAGCTGGCAGATCAGTTGATACAGGGGTTACAGCCTCCCTGAATGTGGCCCCTTTGGCTTGCAGGGTGTCTGTGACAGCTGTGATCCTTTGCCGCATGATTTGGTTGAAATACTGGTCTGCAGACAGGCTTCCAAAAAGGTGCTGACTGATCTACCCTTTGTAGGAGACCATCTGGTGCATCTATGGAAGAGATCATTAAAGGTTTTTCGGGAGGCAAGAGTACTCTTCTTCCTCAGGTTGCCAAAAGCAAAGCCTCGTCGTAAACGTGGTCCTTTCTTCTCGGCTCACAAATGGCCTTTTCGTCCAGTAGGTTTGCAGGACAAGGAACGGACATCCACCCCTAACTTTGCGGGAGGCTCCAAGAGACCCTGGGTTGGTAAGTCAAAACCGGGTTCCACTGATCCCGCAGACAAGCCCTCCTCTGCCTCAAGGGACCCCCTCACTAAGATCTGGGGTGGGGTGACGTCTTCGCTTGTTTGCAGACCTGTGGACCTCGCTCATTTAGGACAAATGAGTCCACGAGTTGGTTCAGTCCGGTTACAAGATCGAGTTTTGTTCCTTGCCTCCAACACGGTTCTTCCCTTCCAATTTGCGCCTGTCCCCGGATCAGTTGCAGGGCCTTTACGGGGCAGTGCAGGATCTGTTATCACAGGGAGTAATTGTGCCGTTTCCAGAGTTCGAACGTTTACAGGGATTTTATTCAAATCTGTTTACCTTTCCCAGTAAGGAAGGAAAAATCTGTCCAATCTTGGACCTCAGGGCTCTGAACCACTTTGTGTTTGTGCGGGTTCAGAAATTTTGAAAAAAGGCAATTCGCACCGTAGTGGCATCCCTTCATCAAGGGGATTTTATGGCATCTGTCGATATCAAGGAGCTTACTTTTATATCCCTATATACAGTCAGGTCCATAAATATTGGGACATTGACGCAATTCTAATCTTTTTTGGCTCTATACACCACCACAAAGGATTTGAAATGAAACAACCAAGATGTGCTTTAACTGCAGACTTTCAGCTTTAATCTGAGGTTATTTACATCCAAATCAGGTGAACGGTGTAGGAATTACAACAGTTTGTATATGTGCCACCCACTTTTTAAGGGACCAAAAGTAATGGGACAATTGGCTGCTCAGCTGTTCCATTGCCAGGTGTGTTATTCCCTCATTATCCCATTTAGAAGGAGCAGATAAAAGGTCCAGAGTTCATTTCAAGTGTGCTATTTGCATTTGCAATCTGTTGCTGTCAACTCTCAATATGAGATCCAAAGAGCTGTCACTCTCAGTGAAGCAAGCCATCATTAGGCTGAACAAAACGAACCCATAAGAGAGATAGCAAAAATATAAGGTGCGGCCAAATCAACTGTTTGGAATATCCTTAAAAAGAAAGAACGCACCGGTGAGTTCAGCAACACCAAAAGACCCCGGAAGACCACGGAAAACAACTGTGGTGGATGACCAAAGAATTCTTTCCCTGGTGAAGAAAACACCCTTCACAACAGTTGGCCAGATCAAGAACACTCTCCAGGAGTTAGGTGTATGTGTGTCAAAGTCAACAATCAAGAGAAGACCTCATGAGAGTGAATACAGAGGGTTCACCACAAGATTGGTAAGCCTCAAAATCAGGAAGGCCAGATTAGATTTTGCCAAACAACCTATAAAAAAACCTTCACAGTTCTGGAACAGATGAGGCCAAGCTCAACTTGTACCAGAGTGATGGGAAGAGAAGAGTATGGAGAAGGAAAGGAACTACTCATGATCCAAAGCATACCACCTCATCAGTGAAGCATGGTGGTGGTAGTGTCATGGTGTGGGCATGTATGGCTGCCAATGGAACTGGTTCTCTTGTATTTATTGATGATGTGACTGCTGACAAAAGCAGAAGGATAAATTCTGAAGTGTTTTGGGCAATATTATCTGCTCGTATTCAGCCAAATGCTTCAGAACTCATTGGACGGCGTTTCACAGTGCAGGTGGACAATGACCCGAAGCATACTGCGAAAGCAACCAAAGAGTTTTTATAGGGAAATAAGTGGAATGTTGTGCAATGGCCAAGTCAATCACCTGACCTGAATCCGATTGAGCATGCATTTCACTTGCTGAAGACAAAACTAAAGGGAAAATGCCCCAAGAACAAGCAGGAACTGAAGACAGTTGCAGTAGAGGCCTGGCAGAGCATCACCAGGGATGAAACCCAGCGTCTCTTGATGTCGATGCGTTCAAGACTTCAGGCTGTAATTGACTGCAAAGGATTTGCAACCAAGTATTAAAAAGTGAAAGTTTGATTTGATTGTTAATCTGTCCCATTACTTTTGGTCCCTTAAAAAGTGGGAGGGACATATACAAACTGTTGTAATTTCTACATCATTCACCTGATTTGGATGTAAATACCCTCAAATTAAAGATGAAAGTCTGCAGTTAAAACACATCTTGTTTGTTTCATTTCAAATTTATTGTGGTGGTGTATAGAGCCAAAAAGATTAGAATTGTGTCGATGTCCCAATAATTATGGACCTGACTGTATGTTGGGCATCAGCATTTTCGTCGATTTGCCATGGAAGAGGAGCATTATCAATATGTGGCGTTACCCTTTGGTCTCGCCTCAGCTCCATGGGTGTTCACAAAAGTGTTGGCCCCGGTGTTGGCCTTGCTCAGGCTGACGGGGATCGTGGTATTGGGGTATCTGGACAATCTCCTTCTCCGAGCAGAGCCTTCATCTGCCTTAAAGGAGGATCTAGACATCACTGTGTGAACTCTGCAAGAGTTCGGCTGGACACTGAATTTTCAGAAATCAGCTCTGACTCTGTCCAACAAACTGGACTACCTGGGCCTGACTCTGGATTCCGCTTCAGTCCAGGTGTTTCTTCCAGAGGGGAAATTGCTGAAGTTACAGCATGCGATTTGGCTCCTGTTGTCCAACTGTCGGTCATCTCTCAAGACTTGCATGCAGGTGCTGGGGTTGATGGTCTCCACCTTTTTGAGGCAGTTCTGTTTGCTCAGTTCCATACCAGATCTTTGCAAAAGGAGCTTCTTGCCAAATGAGACAAGAATCCTCAATCCCTGGACAGTCTGATTCTGTTGGGCCAGGGTGCAAGGGAATCCCGGATTTGGTGGCTCCGTTCCTCGGCGCTTCGGCATGCCAAGTCCTTTCTCCCCCTGTTTTGGACAGTGGTTTCCATGGATGCTAGCCTGTCCAGGTGGGGAGGTGTCTTGGGCACAGACTCGGCTCAAGGAGTTTGGACTCCAGTCTGCCAGAACATCCTGAAGATTCAGGTAGGGATGATCGAACTTTTCAAAAGTTCGGTTCGGCCAGAACATCCGAACTTCCCGAAAGTTCGGCCCGGATTTCAGAACCCCATTGAAATCAATGGGACCCGAACTTCGGTAATCAAAAAACACCATTTTGAAGCCCTAAAACCTAATAAATGCCCCTGAAAAGTGCCTAGGGTTCTGGGTCATACCCCAGGGACTTAATCACACAAAAAAATCTTAAAAATTTGTCATTTTTGATAGAGCCAATTATTGAAAAAATTACTAAATCCAAAGAATTTTTTTTTTTTTTTTTTTTATCTGGGGGGTCTAAAAAGTGTACCTGTGAAGTTTCGGCTCTGTAGCATGTCCAGAACCATAAAAAAAGATTGTTTGTATTAGGTCACTTATAGAACAGGATAGTGGCTTCTCTCTTTTCACACCTTGCCGGTTTAGTAGCAAGCGTTTTTTTGGGCATTTTTTGGGGTCTTTTGAGGCAGGCAAAACATCTGAACTTGTGTATACGGGTATATATACACACATACTTGTATGTATACATACACCTAGACATATATAGGTGTGATATTAGCAGAAATAGATGCTTGCGATAATGAAATAATTAACACTAATATGGTTACGCTCCTATAACACCTATATATGTGTAAGTGTAAAATACATATAAGTATGTGTGTATATATACCACTATACACAAGTTCAGATGATTTGCCTGCCTCCAAAGAACCCAAAAAAATGCTAGCGCCAAAAAATAAACGCCCAGGTGTGTTGTTGCAGGCATTTTTTGGGGGTTTTTGGAGGCAGGCAAAACATCTGAACTTGTGTATAGTGGTATATATACACACATACTTATATGTATTTTACACTTACACATACAGTGGGTACGGAAAGTATTCAGACCCCCTTACATTTTTCACTCTTTGTTATATTGCAGCCATTTGCTAAAATCATTTAAGTTCATTCTTCTTCCTCATGAATGTACACATAGCACCCCATACTGACAGAAAAACACAGAATTGTTGACATTGTTGCAGATTTATTAAAGAAAAACTGAAATATCACATGGTCCTAAGTATTCAGACCCTTTGCTCAGTATTTAGTAGAAGCCCCCTTTTGATCTAATACAGCCAGGAGTCTTTTTGGGAAAGATGCAACAAGTCTTTCACACCTGGATTTGGGGATCCTCTGCCTTTCCTCCTTGCAGATCCTCTCCAGTTCTGTCAGGTTGGATGGTAAACGTTGGTGGACAGCCATTTTTAGGTCTCTCCAGAGATGCTCAATTGGGTTTAAGTCAGGGCTCTGGCTGGGCCATTCAAGAACAGTCACGGATTTGTTGTGAAGCCACTCCTTCGTTACTTTAGCTGTGTGCTTGGGGTCATTGTCTTGTTGGAAGGTAAACCTTCTGCCCAGTCTGAGGTCCAGAGCACTCTGGAGAAGGTTTTTGTCCAGGATATCCCTGTACTTGGCCGCATTCATCTTTCCCTCGATTGCAACGTCCTGTCCCTGCAGCTGAAAAACACCCCCACAGCATGATGCTGCCACCACCATGCTTCACTGTTGGGACTGTATTGGACAGGTGATGAGCAGTGCCTGGTTTTCTCCACACATACCGCTTAGAATTAAGGCCAAAAAGTTCTATTTTGGTCTCATCAGACCAGAGAATCTTATTTCTCACCATCTTGGAGTCCTTCAGGTGTTTTTTAAACTCCATGCGGGCTTTCATGTGTCTTACACTGAGGAGAGGCTTCCGTCGGGCCACTCTGCCATAAAGCCCTGACTGGTGGAGGGCTGCAGTGAAGGTTGACTTTCTACAACTTTCTCCCATCTCCTGACTGCATCTCTGGAGCTCAGCCACAGTGATCTTTGGGTTCTTCTTTACCTCTCTCACCAAGGCTCTTCTCCCCCGATAGCTCAGTTTGGCCGGACGGCCAGCTCTAGGAAGGGTTCTGGTCGTCCCAAACATCTTCCATTTGAGGATTATGGAGGCCACTGTGCTCTTAGGAACCTTAAGTGCAGCAGAAATCTTTTTGTAACCTTGGCCAGATCTGTGCCTTGCCACAATTCTGTCTCTGAGCTCTTCAGGCAGTTCCTTTGACCTCATGATTCTCATTTGCTCTGACATGCATTGTGATCTGGAAGGTCTTATATAGACAGGTGTGTGGCTTTCCTAATCAAGTCCAATCAGTATAATCAAACACAGCTGGACTCAAATGAAGGTGTGGAACCATCTCAAGGATGATCAGAAGAAATGGAAAGCACCTGAGTTAAATATGAGTGTCACAGCAAAGGGTCTGAATACTTAGGACCATGTGATATTTCAGTTTTTCTTTTTTAATAAATCTGCAACAATGTCAACAATTCTGTGTTTTTCTGTCAGTATGGGGTGCTATGTGTACATTCATGAGGAAGAAGAATGAACCTAAATGATTTTAGCAAATGGCTGCAATATAACAAAGAGTGAAAAATTTAAGGTGGTCTGAATACTTTCCGTACCCACTGTATATAGGTGTTATAGGAGCGGAGCCTTATTAGTGTTAATTATTCCATTAGCGCAAGCATATATTTCTGCTACTATCACACCTATATATGTCTAGGTGTATATATACATATAAGTATGTGTGTATATATACCCGTATACAGAAGTTCAGATGTTTTGCCTGCCTCCAAATAACCCAAAAAAAAGCTAGCGCCAAAAAAAAAAAAAAACGCCCAGGTGTGGTGTTGCAGGCATTTTTTGGGGGTTTTTTGTGACTTAAGAGAAACTATCTTTTCTCTATAGCGGTCACCCTGATATGGAAGGGTTTGGTCACCCTGCAGTCAGTGTCAGTTAACCCTACACTACACTACGGTCCCCTTACACTTAACACTTTCCCTACAGAAACTAAATTTTTGCATCTAACTAAAGTGTAAAAGAGCACCCTAACTACACTAGATATCCCTTTCCTCACACTAATAATTGCTAAATGACACTTTGAAGCAGAAGTAACAGAACTGCTTCCACTCTCTTCCACGTCCCTGTATTACAATGCTAGGAATTTGCCGGGGCTATCTTGTATACTGGGGGGCGTATTCACTAATGATTGGTCTAGGGACCCCCTAGTCACTCCAATCACATTCCTAGCATTCTCCTGCCCCTTCAATTGGCTTTTGCTAATGGTTCTGGTCCAGTCATGGGCTTTTAAAGCCCATTTCCTGTCCCATTGCATTTTGGTCGGTTCTGGTTGCCGAATTCCGAACTTTTTCAGCAAAAAGTTCTAAATTCGGCCGAACCTCGAACAGCCAATGTTCAGGTCGAACCGATGGTCGACCCGAACCGTTCGATCATCCCTAGATTCAGGCGATCAGGCTTAGCCTGTCCTTGTGGACGGATCGTCTGCAGGGGTGCCCGGTAAGGTTTAAATCGGACAATGACACGGCTGTGGCTTATATCAATCATCAAGGAGGCACAAAAAGTGCCCTAGCGGCCCGTGAAGTAGCCAACATCCTAAGGTGGGCAGAACGATATGTTCCAGCCCTCTCTGCTGTGCACATTCCCGGGGTAGAAAATTGGCAGGCGGCCTATCTCAGTTGACAGGCATAGCTGGGGGAAATGGTCTCTTCACCCGGAAGTGTTTCAATAACTGTGTCTCCGGTGGGGGACCCCTGATGTGGACCTGTTGGCCTCTCATTTCAATTGGAAGGTTCAGGTAAATCAGACGATACGGACTCTTAGGGGCCACTAGAGCATCTGCGGTGCCAGCCAAAGAATCCGAGTTTGGCAAGGTCTTGGGATTCTTTGGCCGACGCCACAGATGCTTTAGTGGCCCCTTAGGGTCCGTATAGTCTGATTTACGCTTTTCCCCCACTACAACTTCTGCCAAGACTTTTCAAAAGAATCGAGGCAGAAGGGATTCCAGTCATTCTGGTGGCTCCAGACTGGCCTCATTGGTCTTGGTATGCAGGCCTAGTAAGGCTGGTAGCCGATGCTCCTTGGAGACTCCCTCTCAGAGAAGATCTTTTGTCTCTAGGACCGATCTTCCATCATGCTTTACGGTCGCTAGTTTTAACAGCTTGGCTATTAAAAGCCAGGTAATGAAGGACAGAGGGTTGACTGATTCGGTAAACCTACACTGTTAAAAGCTAGAAAATCTACTTCAAGAAAGATTTATCATCAGAGGGTGTACATTTGGTGTGAGTCTTGGGTGGGGGGGGGTTTCTCCCTATTTATTTTCCGTGTCCCGTCTGCTGGAGTTTCTACAACAAGGTGTTGATCAGCACTAGGCTCTGGGCACTATCAAGGGCCAGATTATAACCTTGGTAATTTTTTTCCAGCCCTTGGCTGCAAATTCATTGGTTCACACCTTTTGTCCAGGGTTTTCGCCATTTGGCTTCTCCGGTGAGGTCCCTGGTACCTCCGTGGGACCCTTGTTGGTTCTTCAAAAACCTCCTTTTGAAAATATTTGTGAACTTCCTTTGCTCACTCTGTCACAGAAGGTGGTCTTCTTGGCTATTACCTCTGCACGCAGGGTGTCGGAGCTGGCTGCATTGTACTGTCGGTCTCCTTATTTGGTGGTTCACAGGGACAAAGTAGTGTTACGTCCCTGCCAATCGTTCCTTCCTAAGGTTGCCTCGGGTTTCCACTTAAATGAAGACATTGTGTTGCCTTCCTTGTGCCTTAGGCTAAAGCATCCTAAAGAAATTGCCTTGCATTCCCTGGATGTGGTTCGGACTATCAGAGTGTACTGATTTGATTCGAAAATCCGATCTTTGTTTGTCCTTGGGGATGGATCTTGGAAGGGGCAGGCCGCATCTGCTGCAACCATTTCCAGATGGATCAGGCAGACGGTGATGCAGGCCTATTCCATCAGGGGTCAGGTTCCTCCTTTCCCTGTCAAGGCCCATTCTACAAGGGAGCTTAGTGCCTTTCACGGCCTTCCATCATCAGGCGTCAGTGGTCCAGGTGTGCAAGGCAACTGTCTGCACACACATTCACAAAGTTTTACAAAGAGGATGTACTTGCATCTGCGGGTGCTGCGTTCGGCCGCAAAGTTTTGCAGGCTGCCGTTGCAGAGACTCCTGCCTCTTGAGGGTGTATTTTTTCCTGGTTAGTGAGCGCCAGTTGTTCCTGGTTGAGCTCCTAGTTTACCTGGTTGGCTATGTTCAGCTTTTTTGGGGGGAATTATATCTACCGCTGTGTTTTCCCACCCCTCATATTGACACTACTTTGGGACATCCCAGGGGTCAAAGAAGATATGGAGCTGTGTCCGTTAATGAAAACTGGATTTTTGTCTTACCGTAAAATCCTTTTCTCTGATGTTTATTGACGGACACAGCACCCACCCCTCTGAGTTGGGTTATGTATTCTGACACTGCTTCTTACAAACTGAAGGCCTATAGAGGGAAGTGGGAGTATACCCCCTAGGACTGCCCTAGGGGGTATAGTCAAATTTGTTTCCGCCTAGTCCTCCTATGGAGAGCAGCCATAACCAAAGGGTCAATGAACATCAGAAAAAAGGATTTTGCTGTAAGACAAAAATCCAGTAACCCCCCCCCAAATTCCCCTCTGACCCATCTTGCCCCTCATCCGGGTCCCTCGATGACGCCGTTTCCACCTGTGGGGGACTATTAATCCAGCACCACACATTAACCTTCACCATCCAGTCCCCTTCTGGATAGTGTCTTGTATGCTGAATCAGGGGATTCTTTCATTGCATTCTTATTATAAATGCACTACCGATCCACATATTCAAGTAACGATTGATAACATATTTTGCTTTTTCTGCTTTTCCTTTCACAGGGATTTAATAAACTTCCTATTTGCATGGCCAAGACCCATTTGTCTCTGTCACATCAGTCTGAGAAGAAAGGAGTGCCAACAGGGTTCACGCTGCCCATAAGTGATGTGCGTGCCAGTATTGGAGCTGGCTTCATATATCCTTTGGTTGGAACTGTAAGTAGTGGTGTAGCCTATGAACAATATTGTGTAAGCATGTGCGATTCTATCCAGTGCTGGCTAATCACTATAGCTTTAATGCCTTCCCATAGCAAGTAAGTGCGATATGTCTCTTAGGAACTCAGCCACGCGTCCCCCAAATCTCATTGAATGGTGGGTGCGGCCAAACTGCACCAACAGCAGGAGGATCTTAAAGGGGCAATAAATACCTATATTGCGTTATGTGAGTATTGAGTTAAGGGATGCGCTATTTACAGATTGCAGTTTCAAGGATGCCCTATGCACAGAGTTCTGAGGGAGCTACATTCATAGTGCAGAGATTATAGGTGGATTACTTTCCTGAGTGCAAGGTTCAGCGGTGCGCTGAGTGGTGGGTTGAGGAGTGCGCGATCTACAGGATGCAGGGTTTGGGGCTGTGCTATACACTATACGGTTCAGCTTTTTCACAGGCTGTCCACAATTGGCTTCCAACCATTTGGAGCTCTGACCTCTGCACCACTCTCCTCCATCCCCCACCTGCACACATCTCCCTCCGCAGCCCTTAACCCTCCCGCCCCTATGAAATGGCCTGGTGGACCAGATTGCGCCCGCAGGCCTTGTGTTTGACACATGCTCTAAGTCTAAGGCAATGCTACTTTATAAGGTACACCTTGCTATTACCAGGTTGGACCCCCGTTTGCTTTCAGGTTTCTTGTGGCATAGATTCAACAAGGTGTTGTCGAAAAATTCCTCATAGATTTTGGTCCATATTGACGTGATGGCATTTAGCAGTTGCTGCAGATTTGTTGGCTGCACATCCATGATGGGAATCTCCCGTTCATCACGGGGTAAAGGAGCTCTATTGGATTCAGATCTGGTGACTGTAGAGGCCATTGGAGTACAGTGAACTTATTGTCATGTTCACCACCAGCCTGAACCCTTGATAGAAGATCCATGTTTTTATGTTTGCAGCTAATACTGACCCTACCATCTGAATCTTGCAGCTGAAATTGGAATTCCTCAGACCAGGCAACCTTTTTCCAATCTTCTACTGTCAAGCTTTGGTGAGCCTGTTCAAATTGTAACCTCAGTTTTCTGTTAACTGACAAGAGTGGCACCTGGTGTGGTCTTCTGCTTCTGTAGCCCAACTGCTTCAAGGTTCGATGTGTTGTGCGTTCAGAGATGGTATTCTGCATTCCTTTGTTGTAATGAGTGGTTATTTGAGTGACTGTTGCCTTTCTACCTTCTGGAACCAGTCTGCCCATTCTCTGACATCCAACAAGGCATTTGCATCCACACAACTGCGCTTACTGGATATTTTCCCTTTTCCAAACCATTCTCTGTAAGCCCTAGAGATGTTTGTTCATGAAACCCCAAGTAGATCAGCAGTTTTTGAAATATTCAGACCAGCCTGTCTGGCATCAGCAACCATGCCATGTTTAAAGTCACTTAAATCCACTTTCTTCCCATTCTGATGCTGGGTTTGAACTTCAGAAAATCGGCTTCACCACATCTAGATGCATTGAATGATTGCCATGTGATTGGCTGATTAGCAATTTGTGTTACCAAGCAATTGAACAGGTGTACCTAATAGTGGACGGTTGTAGATTGAATGCACAGTATTTTTTACTTTATTATCTTTATATTTATGTGTGTATGTATACAAACCTCAATTCTCTTGTCATGGTGCTTTGATTTAGCTACAATAGTTGTGTAAACATTCAACTAAACCATTAAGTATTTGTATTTACTCTTAATTTTATTCATTTAAAAGTGTATTTCTCTATCGCTCATTGACAGACGTTGTCTTCTTGATTCTCAAGAGCTGGGTTATGTTGTCTCCGCAGGAGTAGGACTAGGCAGAAAGACAAAAACGTTCTGGCTCCACCTTAGGGGCAGTCCCTGAGGGTATATCCTCCCTCTCTCTGCTACAGGGAATCAGTTTTTTTTCTGTCTAGTCAGGAGTAAGGACCTAAGTTCCTTGCTGGGATCTTTTGGTCCTGGCAAGACTTTTTTCTTTAAGAAAAAGACATTTTTTAGGTAGTTTTCTCCAGTGTTTTTTTCCTGTGAGATCTTCAAGCAAAAATGCCGGACTGGGCGACACTTGTGGATCACGATTCAACAGGAAAGTTCAGAGATTCGTGGCTCGCTCCCGCGATCCTCTAGCAGAAACCGCAGACGCACTGATCGCCCCGTGGGGGCAATACCAGCTAATATATGCCTTCCCTCCTCTCGCGTTACTGCCAAGACTTCTTCGCAGGATAGAGGAGGAAGGAATTCCAGTAATTCTGGTAGCTCCGGACTGGCCTCGTCGAGCTTGGTACGCCGACGTGGTCAGACTGGTGGCGGATGTCCCGTGGAGACTTCCTCTCAGGGAGGACCTACTGTCTCAGGGACCGATCTTCCATCCTGCTTTACGATCGCTGGCTTTAACGGCCTGGCTATTGAGACCCAGGTGCTGAAGGACAAAGGTTTGTCAGCTTCAGTTATTCCTACTCTAGTTGAAGCAAGGAAAGCGACTTCCAGAAAGATTTATCATCGCACATGGAAGTCCTACATTGCATGGTGTGAACCGTTGGGGTTCCGTCCTCGGTCTTATTCGATTAGTCGAATATTAGCTTTTCTGCAACAAGGGGTTGAGCAGAAACTGGCCTTGAGTACTATCAAGGGTCAGGTCTCAGCGTTAGCTATCTTCTTTCAGAAGCCTTTGGCTACTCATTCCTTGGTGCGGAATTTCATCCAGGGGGTGCGACATCTGGCTCCGCCAGTGCACGCGCCGTTACCCCCCTGGGATCTTAATTTAGTGTTGTCGGTTCTTCAGAAACCTCCCTTTGAAGATATTAGGGAGATTCCTCTACCTACGTTGTCCCAGAAGGTGGCCTTCTTGGTGGCTATTACTTCTGCACGCAGGGTGTCAGAACTGGCCGCATTATCTTGTCGTTCACCATATCTGGTGGTTCATAGAGATAAGGTGGTTCTTCGTCCCAATCCATCCTTCCTACCAAAAGTGGTTTCAGAATTTCATCTGAATGAAGAAATTGTATTACCTTCCCTGTGTCCTAAGCCCAGTCATCCTCGGGAGTTTGCTTTACACTCCTTGGATGTGGTCCGGGCGATCAGGGTATACTTGAAAACGACAGACTCGTTTCGCAAGACGGATTCACTTTTTGTGATCCCAGATGGACCCAAAAAGGGGTTGCCTGCATCTGCCGCGACCATTTCCAGATGGATTAGACAGACGGTAGTACAGGCTTATTCTATTAAGGGTCGGGAGCCCCCGTTCCCTGTTAAGGCGCACTCCACTCGGGCACTTAGTGCGTCATGGGCCTTTCGCCATCAGGCGTCAGTGGTCCAGGTGTGCAAGGCGGCTACCTGGTCGTCGGTGCATACCTTTACTAAACATTATAAAGTTGATGTAATGGCATCGTCTGATGCCTCGTTTGGCCGCAAGGTTTTGCAGGCCGCAATTTGAGGAGACCAGTGGTCTACCTCGAGGGTTTTTTCCGTTGGAAATTTTTCTTTTAGTCTCATTCTTTGTTTATAATGAGCCTTTAAAACCTCTAGTTTGGCACCGGTTGGGCCTTCTAGATTGGATTTGATTTTGTCAATCCCACCCCTCATTTGTGGCACTGCTTCTGGATGTCCCAGCTCTTGAGAATCAAGAAGACTACGTCTGTCAATGAGCGATAGAGAAAAATGGATTTTTGTAAGATCTTACCGTAAAATCCTTTTCTCTTAAGCTCATTGACAGACGTAGTACCCGCCCCTCTATCATTGAGTTGGGTTGGGTTAAATTCTCTGTACTGCTTTAAAACAGAACTGATTCCCTGTAGCAGAGAGAGGGAGGATATACCCTCAGGGACTGCCCCTAAGGTGGAGCCAGAACGTTTTTGTCTTTCTGCCTAGTCCTACTCCTGCGGAGACAACATAACCCAGCTCTTGAGAATCAAGAAGACTACGTCTGTCAATGAGCTTAAGAGAAAAGGATTTTACGGTAAGATCTTACAAAAATCCATTTATTCATTTGTGAAAGGAATCTGGAGCTGCCTGAAAAAACATAAATGTGGAAAGGACATAACATTCTGTAGAGGGCTAACAATTGCACCACTCTGTGAGCCTTGATCACCTTGAGCTAAAAAGCAAATGTTTTTTGTGTATTATAAGAGGGACAGGCTCAGCTGTCAGCGGCAGTGGTAACCATGCCCAAGACGGGGACACCCAAGAACAGTCCAAGCAAGTTTGTCAAACACAGCTTTAGGGATCATTGCTTTGACAACAAGTCCATAGCATAAAACATTTCTGCATGTCCAAGCCGCTGTGTTTAAGACAGTTCTAGACTAACAGGATGTTACCTAAAAGATTCTCCAGAACAAACTGCACATCTACTTTTGTAGTATTCTGTAAGTAGTCAGCCTTTATACCTAGCAGCAGTCTCCCTAAGCAGAGAGTGGTAATGCAAGCCAATGACTCCCAGTCAGCTCACATCTATAAAGACCTGTGCATATCCTGATCCCAGGACTGAAGGCTTTATCCCAGCTAAAATTCTACAAAGCTTCTGGGATCTAGGTACCAGACCAGAACTTTTTATGATCATTGAAAACAAGCTTTTCTCTATAGCAGCTACAAATTCTGGAGCCCCTTACCATATGTAAGTGAGAAACCTAGGTGACACATCTACACCATCATAGGGGTGTGGGGCCATTATAAAGGTACCTAACCTAGCTCAGTCATTATCTACAAAAAACTTTCGTTCTTTGAGGGACACAGCTCCAGATATTCTTAACCATTGGGTTATACTGCCCCCTACAAGGGTAGGACACTAGGCAAAAAAAAGTCTGGCTACGCCTATGGGCAGTCCCAGGGGATAAACTCCCACTCTCTGCTATAGGTACTCAGTTTTTTTTCTACCTAGTTCCTTGCTGGGATCTATGGTCCTGGCACATTTTTTATTTTTAGATAGAAATGTTTTTTCTTCTGGACAGTTCCTGTGTGAGATCTACAATCAACTGCCAGAATGGGCGAAGGGCTGGATAATCTAGATCCAGTGGTCACCCGAGTCTGGCCAGCAAGCTCCGCGCTAGGTCGGCCGCAATGTGTCCCCACTGAACGGGGCAGGCCTGTGAGTTAAACGCCTCACGAGTTTGCATACGACCAGGTCTCCCTACCGACGGCCCCCACATTTCGATGGAGAGGGGTTCTGTCTGGAGCGGTGCCCACCTGGTTCCTGGCATGGTGAGTAGCTGTCCCACCGGAGGGTTTTGGGGTGGACGTGGGCCCATCCTTGGGACAGTCAGACCCCTGGGTTCCTGTCAGGCACCCCCCCTGTCATCTGTCCCCCATCCTACCCCCCTCCGCCTATGCTGGGGCTGTTTGGATGGTCTGGTCCACCGCCTGTGGTGGGGGCAGGACACAATACTGGTGCCTGGGACTGGGGGGGGGGGGGGTTGCACTGTCGGCCACTGGATAATCAGCTGTGCAGGGGGGGATTGTACCTGGTGAGAGTTCCTGCCAGGGCCCCCCATCCTGCCTGGGTCTGTCCCTTCGGGGTCTCTGGAAGCCTCAAGGTGCCGCCATTTTGTTGTATCCTGTGTATTTCTATGCACAGCCACCATGTTTGCATAGTCTGGTGGTCATTTTGCGGTGGTTTGCCATTGAAAATAGTGGCGGCCATGACAGTGGAGCCCTGTGGGTGGCGGTTTCGGTGGTCGGACCCCTGGTGCTGACTCCTGGATCCTTATACTTATCGTCGTGCATGCAGTGCAGATTATTCTGGTGGCTGCAGGTGACTGTTTCTGCTGGGTGGTGAGTCTGGTGGTGTTCTCTGCCTCCCTGCTGAGGATCGTTTGGTGCTCTGTGCCTGGCGACTGGGTGGTGCTGCCAGTGCGTTGGTGGTGTCCCTTGCAGTGTTTAACACCTGTTTTGTGGGGTTTCCCTGGTGACTCATGGAGTCTTGGGAGCATGTCTCCACACCTGATCCCCTTGCTGAGGCTTCGGGGCCCTCCGGGTCCCAACCATCAATGGATGCAGTGGCGGTGGTCCTGGAGTCCTTGGTGGTCTGAGTAGAGGTGGCTTTCAGGCAGTGGGGCAAGCAAAAAATGCCCCCTGCCTTCCCCTGCCTCATCTGTCTCCTCAGAGCCTGAATCTGATTCGGCCGCCGTGGACGTGGGTCTCCCTGCTGGGTCTGGAACCACGCGTCCAGTGACGCAGGTTTACAAGGTGGCCACCTGGTCGTCGGTGCACACTTTCTCAGTTTTATAAAGTGGATGTGTTAGCATCTACAGATGCTGCTTTTGGCCGAAAGGTTGCAGGCTGCTTTTGAGAGGACCTGATCTTCTTTGAGGGTGTATTTTCTTTTCAGGTGGGCTCCAGTTGTTTGCGTTGAGTTCCTTTTGCCTGATTGGCTGTTTAGCTTGGGAATATTTTTTTGCTTTTCGCACCCCTCATGTTTAACACTGCTTTGTGACATCTGAATGGTTAATAATCTCTGGAGCTGTGTCCTCAATGAACGAAAGAGAAAATTGGATTTTTCGGGGAATTCTATCTACCGCTGTGTTTTCCCACCCCTCATATTGAGACTTTGGGACATACCAAGGGTCAAAGAGATATGGAGCTGTGTCTGTCAATAAACGAAAGAGAAAACTGGATTTTTGTTTTACCGTAAAATCGATTTAAGTTTGACGGACACAGCACCCACCCCTCTGTGAAGTTGATGATACCATATGCGGTATTGGTAATGCTATTTCATGATACTGGTGATGTGGCCAACATAGGATTCCAATTGAGCAACAAATGGCATACAGACCTATATATAAATTACATAGATTAACACACTTACCAGAGAAAACACTAGTTTGGGTGCCATTTAATATTCTTCAAGTTACTTAACTTGACCTATGAAATTATATACACCATGAGCTGTTTTCTGTATTCAGAATACAAAGTTTAGAAATGTAAGTATGTATGCAAAGTGTAGGTTTCAAAGCTCTAAAAATCTTCCATTTAATTCTAAACCCAACATTTATTGCAGCTTTCAAGCCTTTTTTTTAAAATTTATTTTCACATAGCAACCTTACCAGTAATACTCTACTGTCTCAGGGTAACAACGCTCCCTCATTGTACTGTATCTATGGAGGATAGTTGTCACCCTTTGACAAAATGGACTTGAACTACAGAACACCACCCTCTCTTCTCCTCTTCATAGCAATAGGACCAGAGGAAAAATTACCATGGCTGATAACACCGCTTAAGAGAATCCTGCAGAGTGCACTGAATTAAGGGCAGGATTAACAGGTATTTTCACAGATATAACAACGCTTTCAGTAATTTTAGTAGACCGAAAGGGAAGACTGTAAAATGTTAATTTTGGGGTTAACATCAACTTTAGGCAAACTAAATTTAGCATCTTTTTTAACAGTATTTACCAAATTACTTGCATTCAGATGTTTTATTTATGTTCGATTCATTTTATGTGTTTTATAATGTTACATAAAAGTTATGTTTTGAGGTTAAATATGTCTGATAGGATTTGGGTTAATAAGCATTCTTTGACCATGAGTGAAAGCTTTAACACAACAATAAAAAAATCCTGGATTAAACGAAGGAACAAGGAGTTAATACTCAAAACATTTACTATACAAAGAGCAAGACAATCCATTTGTAAATGGATATAAAACTGGCTAAAAGACCAAACTCAGATTAGTGGTTAATGATTCTTACTCTGAATGGTCTAAGGTTATCAGTGGTGTACCCCAAGGTTCAGTGCTGGGACCATTACATTTAAATATATGTATAAATCATAAAGGGTCTGAGATTAAACGTACCATTTCAGTTTTTGCAGATGACACCAAGCTTTGCAGGGGAATAACGTCCTTACAGGATGTCTCCAACTTATAAGCCAACCTCAATGCACTGTTTTATTGGGCGACAGTGTGGCAAATGAGGTTTAATGTTTATAAATGTAAAGTTATGCACTTGAGGGCTAAGAATATGCATGCATCATACATATTAGAACAGCTGAGGGAGTCAGTGGTGGAGAAGGATCTGGGTATGGAGAAGGATCTGGGTATTCTGGTAGATCATAAGCTTAATAGCATGCAATGCCAAGCTGTGGTTTTCAAAGCAAGCACAATCCTTTCGAAGTTGCCTTTGGAGCTACTTAGTGTTTGGGTTGCCATCATCCCTAAGATATATAACCAAGCAAATGAGTTGGTTCCTCAAACCAAAAAAGATGGGATTGTGTAGGCAAGGTATTTTTCATAAAACAATATAATTTATTGTACAAATTACAAAATTTGAAAAAAACGTATAGACAAATAATATACATTTGTAACAAACAGCAGCAGGGCCGCATGGTTCCATATTACTTTGTGCAGAAAAGGTGATTCCTGATGTTTACTGTAGAGACATCCATGCTGAAAATTTCTGAGGATGTGAGTGAAACAAAGGGTTTCCGACGCGTTTCGACTATGTAAAAAGAACCTTTTTCAAGGATATCACCAAAATTCTAAAAAGTGAACAAATATGAAATTAGTGACATTGTAATAAACTTGCAATATCTTGTAAACAGTTTCAAATATGTTTTGGCTTCATAAACACTTCCCAGCATACCTTGCTGTGCGTTGATGCTCGTAGTGGGAAAATGGAGGGCAGGTTCCCCCACCTGCACCCCAGATACTGCAACAAGATCCTGAATTGTGGCGTGGGCCTAAAATGCATAGACTTGGTTGGTAGGTAACAAAAAAAAAAATATATATATATATATATATAAATATATATATATATATATATATATATATATATATATATATATATATATATATATATATATATATATATATATATAATATGTATGTGTGTGTACATATGTAAGTAACTTCCCCAGTGTGGGTGTATGAAGGCAGTAAGCAGCTACTTATTTTTAACTTTCAATAAGGTACTTGTGAGTGCCTTAGCTGGACTTCCACCATTACCCTGAAGGGGAGGGGGAAGAGGAGTATCTAATTAGTATCAAAGTACCTTATTGAAAGTTAAAAGTAAGTATCTTTTTTCAGCCAGACTAACTATGCAACTATGTAAAACGGACAACACATAGGAAAAGCATATATACAGATAAGTGCTTGGAGATGTCCTGATATTTACCAGTGGTGTACTATGGTGGGGAGCCCCTGTAGCGGTTGGATATTCTCCTCCTCTCTCCCCCAAGACTTAACCTGATATAGACCTCTCTCATAGACTTGCATGGGGCCATCCAGATTGGTGGAACTATCTCACCCTTCACCTAAATCTGGGCATATCTCATCCATGAATGGACAATTTCCCCATTCCCTATATTTAGCTCAGCCCCTCACCAGCACTCGTCTCTTGAAGAAAATTAAGTATGCCAGGTCTTAACCTCCTCATGAATGGGGCATTGGGTATGAAAGGTCATATCCTGGGCAAATTGTACATTCATGAGCAGATAATTCTTCTCCTCTGCATATCAAAAGAGGGCATCTTTTGAAGTGGATATAGTGTTAACGAATTGTGTTCAAAAGGCCTGATCTAGATAATTACTTTGGGCCCGTATAGTCTGAGATAAGGTACCTAATTTAGATGTCCTTTCTCGCAAATAAGTTTGACTGGTAAATAACAGAGGATCCTCTGTGGCACCCACATGTTTAGCCCATCCTAACATTCCCGCTCTTCAAAATAAACTGGTAAATACTTTCTCACACTAAAGCCTGAAACCTTGTTCATATAACTATATCAAACCATTACAAAAACAATATCTCATACCACTTATTCTTGTTACTCATTTAAAAATATATATACAAATATCTATTTACAGTTGCTAATTGAGATTACACATTAACTCCTCATAAGGCAACAATATTCAGTTTAATGCGTAACCTAAATTCTTAATAGTGGTGATAATGAATGTTGTAAGTGTTTAGCCCAGCGTTCCAAGTGTTCGCAAACTTAATATATACTATGTATATAAAGTGTCCAAACCACCTTGCAGCAATTGAAATGATACATCAAATTATAACAATCATAATCTGCAATAACCAACAAAAAATTGTGCAGATCATAAAGAGTCCAGTCTGAAACCGTTCCTTATCTTCCAAGACGGTCACCTTGGAAATAATGGCCTTGGTGCAAAATGTGTTTAACCACTTCTGGACCGCCCACCGTGTATTTACGTCACTACTGTGACGTTAAATAACGAGGTTGTGGTCGCCCGTCCCACCTGGACAGGATCTCCGCAGCTTGAGTTTTTTTCTCTCTCTTAGCTGTTACTTTTTTCAGCATTAGTTAGTTCTTCTGATGAAGAGGATCGTGCGGGCTGGGTCTCGGGCTGGCCCCCCTGGTCGCAGGTTGTGGGCCAGTGGCTTCCCAGCCTGCCATCGAGCGTTCAGTCAGGTTTTTTCCTGGCATGTGTGAACGACCCATCCCTGTTCGCTGCAGGGATGCTGCGGTGAGGTGGCTACCTCACTGAACGCCATGCGGTTTCGCACCGCAGTGCTACTGCGTCCTGGCTGCGACTCTCCCTGTCTTTTGTACAGCGGCTTACACTTGCCTTGCTGTTCGCAAGGTAAGTGTACTCTGTGTGGGGACCTGTCTGTTTAGTGGGTGTCAGTCTGGGACTGTGTAGCCCTGCATTTCTGTACACACTATTGGGCTCCCTGTCTGGTTTGCTGCTTCTGTGGGCTGCAAGGAGGGGGGCCATCCTGCACTGTGCTGTGTTGCAAGCGGTGTATTTTTCTCTGTGTGACATGCTGTATGCTGTGGGGCATGATGTGAGACATGTTATGCATACATGCGGCGGCTGCTGCGGTCCGCCATTTTCTTATTATTATTAACTTATGCTGGCCATTACTGTGTGAGGAGAGCAGCGTTTTTGGCGCCAAGCGCCGCCATTTTGGCGGCGATCGCTCAGACCACATGTCAGCGCTGCATGCTCTGCCTTTACAGTTCCCCACCGGCGGCCATGTTTGTGGAGCCTCCATAGGCTTTATAGGAGCGGTCTGTATTACATCACTTCCTTTGCCCTGAGACCAGCGATCGATGCAGCAGCCTGAGGGATCTCTCCAGGTTTACCTTCCTTGTTCCTG
This sequence comes from Pelophylax lessonae, assembly GCF_965119305.1. Lineage (NCBI taxonomy): Eukaryota > Metazoa > Chordata > Amphibia > Anura > Ranidae > Pelophylax > Pelophylax lessonae. Next base: position 514,738,119 of record NC_138770.1, on the reverse strand, counting down.
TATTCCTTGCCTAAGTTTGTTGTACTTCTCCCTGTGGGGTTCGGTGTGTGCTGTGTGTGTGCGGTGGGCTACGCTGCCGCGCTTTTAAAGGGACAGTACCCCTTTTTTTCCTGCAAACTTCTGGGGCATGGATTCTCAGGAAAGCAAATTTCCTCCCACTTTAGTGGGGGGGCCAAGGGTCTGCTGCTTCCCCCGAGGGGGGCGATTTGGCTACCATTGTGGCTAACCTAGCTGCTCAGGTGCAGATGCTTGTGGCTGCTCAATCCACAAAACGGCCCAGAGTTTCAATTTCCTCTGATTTAGAGGGCGAGGGTGATGGGGCTGCTATGGCTGGGGTTTCCCTTATCGGGGTCCCGTTCGTTCCTGGACTTTGTAGGGTCGGAAGGGGAGGCAGAGGTTGAAGGGGTTGATGATTCCCCCCCTGGCTCGTCTGAAGAGCTTGCAATCATGGATGAATTGGTTGCTTCTATCAAACAAACGCATTTGCAGGATGAACCATGTCCTCCTGCCGTCCTGGCCTCTTATGGGACGCAGCGGAGACGCAAATCATCTCAGGTTTTCCCTTGCACTCAGGATTTTCAGCGCGCTGTTAGTGAACAATGGCGCAATATAAAGAAGCCTTTTGCTGTGCCAAGTAGGTTCAAGCTGCGTTATCCCTTCACACCCGCCACTGATGAACGTTGGTGTGTGCCGCCTCCGGTGGATCAAGCGGTGGCGGTTTTGAATAAATCTACTGCGATTCCGGCGGAGGATACCCCGGTGTTCCGGCATCCCACGGACAGGAGACTGGAGTCTCTTGCCCGCCATACTCGGTTACCGGTTCCATGCTAGAAGCTATTTTTGCTTCCCTTATGGCAGCTCAGGCTGTCGCGGATTGGACGCAGGTGCTCAGGCGCGTCCTGGTGGCTGATTCTGCCCCGCCGACAACGTTGGCTATGGTGGATCAAATTCATCAGGGTGTCATGTATTTGTGTGATGCGGACTTAGATGTAATCCCTTTTGGCTGCACGTGTGCACAGCGTGGCGGTGTTGACACGCCACTTGATTTGGCTGAAATGTTGGTCTGTGGACCAATCTTCTCGCAAAACTTTAGCTAATCTACCCTATACGGGATCTCGCCTTTTTGGCGACTCCTTGGATACGCTGATAAAGGGGATCTCTGGGGGTAAGAGCACGCTCTTGCCCCAGACTCACAAGGCTAAGGTTGCTCAAGGTAAGAAGCATGCTTCGTTTAGACCCTCTCAGGGGTCCTTTCGTGCCTTTCGGTCGCACTATAAGGGCAAGCCCTTTAAAGGTCAAGGCTCCCAAAAGAAGCCGTGGTCAGGTAAGCAGAAGTCCGGCCAGTCCGGGTCCGCTGCCCATAACAATGCGGCCTGAAGGGGCGCCCTCACCCAGTTATGGGGTGGGGGGACGTTTGCTCGGTTTTCTTCAACCCTGGCTGGCCCGTGTTCGGGACAGGTGGGTTCAGGAGATTGTTCGGTCCGGTTACAAGATCGAGTTTCTCTCTCGGCCGGCGAGCAGATTTTTTCCCTCAAATCTTCAACTGTCTCCGGAGCGTTTGCGAGATCTGCACCTGGCGGTGCGGGACCTGCGGGCTCAGGGAGTGGTGGTTCCGGTGCCTCATTGGGACAGATTTCGAGGGTTTTATTCAAATCTGTTCACTGTGCCCAGAAAGGAGGGCAAGGTACGTCCAATTCTGGACTTAAAAGCTCTGAACCGCTTTGTGCGGGTTCGCAAGTTGCGCATGGAATCCCTGCGCTCGGTGGTGGCTGCGCTAGTTCCGGGAGAATTCATGGCATCCATCGATTTGAAGGATGCGTACCTTCACATCCCCATTTTCGAGGGTCACCAGAGGTACCTTCGATTCGCCATTGCGGAGGATCATTACCAATTCGTGGCGCTGCCTTTTGGTCTCGCTTCGGCTCCGCGGGTGTTCACCAAGGTGCTTGCACCGGTTCTGGCTTTATTGAGAGCCCAGGGCATCTCGGTCCTGGGGTATCTGGACGACATTCTGGTTCGGTCTGCGACCAGTCAGGGTCTGGTGAAGGACCTGTCCGTCACGATGCAAACTCTACAGGAGTTTGGTTGGACGATAAACTTTCCAAAATCGACGCTGTGCCTGTCGGTTCGTCTTCCCTACCTGGGAATGATCCTGGACTCTGTTCAGGCGAAGGTCTTCCTGCCGGAAGACAAGCTCAGGACACTTCAGGAAGAAGTCAGGTCCCTCCGGGACGTTCCGTGCTCGTCCCTCCGGACGGGCATGAGGTGTCTGGGTTTGATGGTCTCGGCCTTCGAGGCGATTCCCTTTGCCCAGTTTCACACGAGGGGTCTCCAGGCGGAGATCCTGTCCAGGTGGGACGGGCGACCACAATCTCTGGATCTTCAGATCTCGTTGAGTCCTCGCACCAGAAGGGATCTTCTGTGGTGGCTAGTCCCCGGCGGTGTCGGGGGGCAAGTCTTTTCGTCCTCTTTCGTGGACGGTGATCACCACGGATGCCAGCCTGTCGGGCTGGGGTGGTGTTCTGGGCGTTCTGTCCGCCCAGGGTACTTGGTCGGAGGGGGAATCCTCCCTTCCGATCAACGTTCTGGAATTGCGGGTGATAAATCTCTGCCTTCGACGTTGGACGGACAGGCTTCAGGGCCGTCCGGTTCGGGTGCAGACGGACAATGCCACAGCGGTGGCCTACATAAACCACCAAGGGGGCACCAGAAGTGCCCGAGCGGCTCGGGAGGTGGCCGATATTCTGTCTTGGGCCGAGACGCACGTCCCGGCGATCACGACGGTTCACATTCGGAGGGTGGAGAACTGGCAGGCGGATTATCTGAGTCGCCAGACCATGGACCAGGGGGAATGGTCGCTCCACCCGGATGTCTTCCAGATGTTGTGCGCGAAGTGGGGTCTCCCAGATGTGGACCTGTTCGCGTCTCGTCTGAACAACAAGGTGGGAAGGTTCGTGGCAAGGACGCGCGATCCTCGGGCAGACGCGTCGGACGCGTTAGTGGCTCCGTGGCATCAGTATCGACTGATGTATGCATTCCCACCGATTCAGTTACTATCCAGGTTCCTTCGCAGGTTGTCCTCGGAACCGCTCACGGTGATTCTGGTGGCGCCAGACTGGCCTCGCCGGTCTTGGTACGCAGACCTCGTGAATCTGGCGGTCGACGCTCCATGGCGTCTGCCTCTTTGAGAAGATCTTCTGTCTCAAGGACCGATATTCCATCCTGCTTTACAGTCGCTGGCTTTGACGGCCTGGCTGTTGAAACCGAGGTCCTGAGGGATAGGGGTCTCTCCCCGGAGGTCATTCATACTTTGATCAACGCTAGAAAGACTTCTTCGGGGAAGGTTTACTACTGTACTTGGAAGGCCTATTTTGCCTGGTGTGAGTCCAGGGGGTATTCCCCTCATTCATACTCGGTATCAAGGGTGTTGGCTTTTCTTCAAACGGGCGTGGACCAGCGTTTGGCGTTGGCCACGATTAAGGGTCAGATTTCTGCTCTGGCCGTTCTCTTTCAGCGCCCTGTGGCGTCTAATTCTTTAGTTGGCACTTTTGTTCAAGGGGTGCGACACCTGGTCCCTCCTAGGAGGGAGCCTTTGCCTCCATGAGACTTGAACCTCGTTCTGTCCGTGTTGCAACATGCTCCTTTTGAAAAGATCAGGGAGATCTCGTTGTCCAAGAAGGTCGCTTTTTTGGTGGCGATCACTTCGGCTCACAGAGTGTCGGAGCTGGCAGCCTTGTCCTGCAGGTCTCCGTATCTGGTTTTTCACTTAGATAAGGTGGTCTTGCGACCTAACCCTTCTTTTCTTCCGAAAAGGATTTCGGAATTTCATCTCAATGAGGACATTGTCTTGCCTTCACTTTGCGCAAAGCCTAAGCATCCGAAGGAGGTGGATTTACATTCCTTGGATGTTGTTCGGGCGATCAGGGTTTACCTGTCAGCGACTAAATCTTTTCGCAAGACGGATTCTCTTTTTGTCCTTCCTGAGGGGCCTCTGAAGGGCTTGGCGGCGTCGGCTTCTACCATCGCCAAATGGATCAGACAGACTATTGAGCAGGCATATGCTTTGAAGGGAAAGGTTCCCCCTATGCCTGTGAAGGTTCACTCTACCAGATCTCTGAGTACGTCTTGGGCCTGTCATCATCGGGCCTCTGTGGCCCAGGTGTGTAAGGCGGCGACTTGGTCGTCCGTTCACACCTTCTCAAAGTTCTACAAAGTGGATGTTCAGGCATCGGCAGATGCTTCCTTTGGCCGCAAGGTTCTTGCGGCAGTACCTTAGGGTCCCTTATTTTTGGGCCCTTGGCTGTTTGGGATGTTTTTATCCCTGGGTTATTTGTTCTTCCTGGGTTGTTGCTCCTGTTGAGCAAAGTTTTTTTTCATGTTGCCCAGCTGGTTTCCTTCCTTTGGTAAGGTTCCTTTCTCTGATGTGGGTCCGGCGTTGCCTTAGGCACGGCTGCGTTTCCCACCCCTCATGTATGCACTGCTTTGGGACGTCCCCATAGTGACGAATATGGAGAGGCGGCGACTGTCGGACGTAAGAGAAAACTGAATTTTTGTAAAATCTTACCTGTAAAATTCCTTTCTCTGAGTCCTCCGACAGTCACCGCCCCCGCCCCTCTTTTGGGGTTTGTTTATGTACTCTACTGCTATTCTACTGAAACTGAGGTATGGATACAGGAAGCAGGAGGGTATTGACTGAGGGGACTACCCCCTGGGGGTGGGATATGCTAAAAGCTTTTAATATTGACATATTCTGTTGCCTAGCTACTCCTACGGAGCAAAGGTCAATAACCCCATAGTGACGAATATGGAGAGGCGGCGACTGTCGGAGGACTCAGAGAAAGGAATTTTACAGGTAAGATTTTACAAAAATTCCGTTATTTCTTCCCCAAAAAATTGCATTTGTAAGACCCCCCTGGCGCAAAATACGGTATGACATAAAGTATTGCAACGATCACCATTTTTTTTCTGTCTCTGAAAAAAAAAATATACACTGCTCAAAAAAATTAAAGGATCACATCAAGTCAATTAAACTCCTGGGAAACTGATCTGGTCAAGTAGCAGAAGGGGTTGTTAATCAGTTTCAGCTGCTTTGGTGTTATGCAATTAACATGCACTAGATGGGCAACAATGAGACTATCTCCAAAACAGGAATAATTTTACAGGTGGAGGTCAGACCTTTTTTTCCTTACTCATCTTTTCTGAGTGTTTTTCATTAGTTTTGCATTTGGCTAGGGTCGCTGTCCCCACTGGTAGCATGAGGCGATACCTGGACCATATAGAGGTTGCACAGGCAGTCCAACTCCTCCAGGATGGCACATCAGTATGTGCCATTGCCAGCGCAATCTCAAGAGCATGGATGAGAGTCCCGGAGACAGGTCGTTACTCTAGGAGAGCTGTACAGGGCCATATGAGGTTCTTAACCCATCAGCAGGACCAGTATCGGCTCCTTTGTGCAAGAAGGAATAGGATGAGCATTGTCAGAATCCTAGAAAATGACCTCCAACAGGCCGCTGGTGTGAATGTCTCTGACCGAACAATCAAACCGATTTCATGAGGGTTGCCTGAGTGCCCAACATCCTCTAGTGGGCCCTGTGCTCACTGCCGGGTACAGTGGAGCTTGATTGGCATTTGCTATTAAACACCAGAATTGGCAAGTCCCTCCCCTACTGGCGCCCTGTGCTTTTCAGATGAGAGTAGGTTCACCATGCACCCATGTGATAGACATGAAAAGGTCTGGGGAAGCCATGGAGAATGTTATGCTGCCTGTAACATCGTTCAGGATGACCGGTTTGGTGGTGGGTCAGTGATGGTCTGGGAATGCATATCCATGGAGGAATAAACAGACCTCTATAGGCTACACAATGGAACCCTGCTGTTGGGTATCGGAATGAAATCCTTGGATCCATTGTCAGACCCTACGCTGGTGCAGTTGGTCCTGGGTTCCTCCTGGTGCGTGACAATGCCTAGCCTTATGTGGCGAGAGTATGCAGACAGTTTGTGGAGGATGAAGGAATTGATACCATTGAATTGCCCCTACGCTCGTCTGACCCTCTGGGACATTGTCACGGTCCATACGAAGCCACCAGTTTGCACCTCAGGCTGTTGGAGCTCAGTGATGCCCTGGTCCAGATCTGGGAGGAAATACCCCAGGACACCATCCGTCATCTCATTAGAAGCATGCCCAGACTGTCAGGCATGCATACAAGCACGTAGCTGCCATACAAACTACGCAGGACCATTTTGAGTTGCTGCAATGAAATTTCAGCAAAATGAACTAGCCTGCTGCATTATTTTTTCACTTTAATTTTCGGGTGTCTTTGAATTCAGCCCCCTGTGTTTTGATGATTTTCATTTCCATCAATGTGGCATTCTTTTGTTCCTAACACATTACCCAGTCCACATCAGTAAAGATATTCAGCATGATATTTTTCCCCATTGAGATCTGATGTGTTTTCAAAGTGTTCCTTGTATATTTTTTTTTAGCGCAGTGTATGTTTGGGGGTTTGAAGTAATTTTCTAGCAAAAAATATTGATTTTTAACTTGTAAACAAGTGTCAGAAATAGGCCTGGTCCTTAAGTGGTTAAATAGTTTCCATCTACTCCCTTATGTCTTCCCCCAATTTTGTGATTTACACACCACTATACACATTGTCTGGGAAAAAGCACTCACCAAATGGTATTGACCACTTATCTCTAAGTTGGCCAAAATTAGCATTTTGGCTAAATCCACTATCTACTCACAGTGGCTTAGTTTAAACCTTTTAGGTTTGGTAGGAACGTAAGGAGGTAGATAATGTTTTGTTAAAATTTTAACAGACTTCTATTTCTTTGTGGTGCAAATATGTTATCACCAGGATTAACTGAACACTGTAAAGTGGCAAGGGTCAGTAATATGGAATCAAATGTACACATTTTAGTACAGGAGGGTGTGGCAGCAGGATCTATTGTATGCATATTTTATTATATAAAGAATTGTATTTCATGTATCTGTACTCCCTACTGCATAGCTTCTTAAACAAGTCCATATATTTTGCTTTTGTTATTAATCAGTGTCTGGCTTACTGCCTGTAACAAGAGCTTCATGGAGTGTAGAGATAAAGGTGCCCCACCTAACATTCTAGGATTTCAGATTCATGAAAGGGTGTTTTTCATGTTGTAATATGTTGTAAAGCGTGCAGTGCAGAAGGTCTGTTACAGTCAGTTTTTTCTGGGCATCCATAGAGTAAACCCAACCAAAATGTTGTCTGTGTGCATGTTTGGTAAGATGGAAAGGGACAGAAACTGTCTGCTGCTGTGGGTCTCTGATGCAGAGATTTCAGTGTCATTGTTCATGAAAACTATTGGAAGTCAGTGACTTGGGAAATAATACATTCTTTAAATCAGCATTACAGCCAGGAAACTGGCATCGTCAGAAGATTAGTCATGTCAGCCTCTGTATTCCTCCATATTTTTCTCTACTCAGGGCCCAGGTTCCTATAAAGTGCTCACTTTACTTCACTTAGAATGTAGAGGTGAACTAACACTAAACAACCTTCCCACCCCTGGTCCCTGTTGGACTTCGTTCCAGGACTGTTGAGCAGTCTGTGCCCGCACAGGTGATCCAGCAGTCCACGGAATTCAAATCCCTGCTCTTCTCAATCAGCAGTCTTGGCATGGACCAGATAGATTCTGACCAATCAGAATCAATCTGGTCCTTCCCAGAAGTGCTGATGGAGAAGAGGAATAAGAGTGGGGATTTCAAATCCCTGGACCGGTTGTGGAGGCAGAGAGCTCAGCAGCCTAAGAGGTAAGTACTACAGATACCAGGAGGGTGAAGAAGGGTGTTAATTCACCTTTACATTTTTTTTTTCTGTAAAGGTAAACTAACCCTTTACACAAACATATGTTACATAATGCAGATTCTTTGGGTACAGTCCCAACATATATTTAAGGAATGCCTTAATCTTAGATATGTTCACCCCCTCCTTCCCCTGTTACAGAATGCTTCGTCCAGTGGATGGTCAATCCAGTCTAAGGTTATTTTTAGCAGAAATGTAAAAGGCAAGATAAAAAAGAAAACAGTGACATCAGACTGTGGAAGGCGAGGAGGATGGGAAGTGATTGTATAATTATTATTGAGCCATTTTCAGTGTTCATGGCAAAGCATACTCCATTGAAGGAGTAGCTTATATGATAGACTAAATATTTGACCTTGTACCAGGCCTAAATAACCTTCTCTTCCAGTCCTAGGTAAACCTGAAACATTAGAAATAAGCTAACCATTTCTCCTTAAAAACTGAGTTTAGCTAGATTGAGCTGATGCAAACAAACTGTGGGTTTATGTATGTACAGTAGCTCACAAAAGCGAGTACACCCCTCACATTTTTGTAAATATTTGAATATTTCTTTTGATGTTACAACCCTGAAGAAATGACACTTTGCTACAATGTAAAGTAATGAGTGTACAGCTTGTATAACAGTGTAGATTTGCTGTCCCCTCAAAATAACTCCATACACAGCCATTAATGTCTAAACCTCTGGCAACAAAAGTGAGTACACTTCTAAGTGAAAACGTCAAAATTGGGCCCAAAGTGTCAATATTTTGTGTGGCCACCATTATTTTCCAGCACTGTCTTAACCCTCTTGGCCATGGAGTTCACCAGAGCTTTAGAGGTTGCCACTGGAGTCCTCTTCCACTCCTCCATGATGACATCACGGACCTGGTGGATGTTGGAGACCTTGCGATCCACCTTTGGTTTGAGGATGCCCCACAGATTCTCAATAGGGTTTAGATCTGGAGACATGCTTGGCCAGTCCATCACCTTTACTCTCAGCATCTTTAGCAAGGCAGTGTTAGGGGTTATGTTGGAATACTGCCCTGCGGCCCAGTCTCTGAAGAGGGGATCATTCTCTGCTTCAATATGTCACAGTACATGTTGGCATTCATGGTTCCCTCAATGAACTGTAGCTCCCAGTGTCTTGCAGTACTCATGCAGCCCCAGACTATGACACTCCCACAAACAAAGAGGCACCTCTAAGTGTAAACTTTTGTAGTTTTAATAAGGTATAATAAAAACAAACATCAGTTTAAGGTTACAAGCAAGAGGATGGGAAACCAATCCTGGATCCTCCAAGAAAGGATGAACGTCGTCTCGTGCACACGCTGCCATCGGAGCCGATCTCCTCTTCACTGTAGGCTGGCAGTACCGTGGATGGAACACAAACAAGGCTTGGAGAGCAAACAATCGGAATCGAGGCTTGGGAAGCATAAAGCTCCGGCGTCGTGACTGGATGACGTCACAAAAACTGCATCGCATTTCTGAGCGTGCCTGCTGCCGATGGATAGGCATCCGCGCTCAGTCCTCATGGCCTAATGGAAATTTTACTAGCCTTGGGACTGATTTCCAGAGACGCTTCGCCAACTCCTCCTCCTTTCCAAAAACATTGGGATAGGCCAATCTCCCCCATTTAGTCTCAACAGCCTCAGGCATCCACCAAATGGTCTTTGGCTGCCAAAGTACAGTATGGATGATTTTGCTTCAAGCAGACTATATCCTTTTTTCGCTTTCCAAGAACTCGTTTCTTTGGACACTGACCAGGCCTGAAGGCGGCCTGTGGTTTTTCTGGAAGACAGTTGGCGGTGTCTTCCCCCCCTTTTAAAATTGCCGTTATCGGTTCTATTTTCTAATCTCTTTTCCTTCCAGGAAATTAAGGTTTAAAGAAATTTTTCATTTTGTGACTGACCCTGTGGGGGGCGCGTGTTCTGTCGCACACCTCATTCCCCTCAGGGTTGGGGGGTGATGGGACATGCCAGCCTTTGATATAATGGATGCCCACTGTCTTTATCAGCACAATGCTGTGTACACCGGGGCGTAGACGCATGCCACATTTAGGTGAGCTTGTCTCCCCAATTCCAAGGGAGACAACCCCACAAACTGATGAGAATGTTCGGTTCCCATAGTCGCTGACCTGTTTTGGATTATGGAAACTCATTTTGTTTACATGTCCTATACTAATGTTTTTCTCTCTCTTTCGAGATACTATCTTTCTTCCCCCTTTCTACTCTTTCTTCTTATCCCAGAGTGCTGCTCTCACTGGGTCCGGAGGTTTCCTTATGCAAGCTGGAGGGTTGGCCGGAGGGACGATTCTTGGTGACAGGCGAGTACAGTCTGCCAAACCATTGTTAGCTATGTAAGAGCCTCTCCTCAATATCTTAACCCATAATGTCCAGGGCTTTAACTCAGTCTAAACGTGCTTTGGCCTTCCAACAGTATTATAGGTGGAAAGCAGACATTGTTTTATTGCAGGATACACGTTTTTCCAGCACATCTGCACCTAAATACATGCATGCTAAATACCCCACTCATTTTCTTTCCTGTGCCCGAAACAAAAAAGGAGTGGCGATTTGTATAGCTAAAAGAGTCCCCTTTGTCCCAGACATGGTGCTGAAGGATAAGGAAGGCAGATACATTCTGGTAATTGGGAGAATTAATGAACATCCTATCTCTATTGTGTCCTACTATGCACACTGGACAGGTCACCTTTTTTTGTCTGTTAGCTATACTACTTCCTCATGAAAAAGGCCGGGTAGTCATTGGCGGAGACAGCAATGTCTCCCTGGAGCAGGCCTTGGATAGGTCCAACCTTCATAAACCCACCTTAAAGCATATTCCCAATCAGGGATGTAAATTGGCCCGCTTGCTGCATTCCCATGACCTTATTGATATTTGGAGGGACTTGCATCCCACTACAAGGGATTTTACACATTACTCACAGGTACAGAAAACGTATTCGCGCATTTACCACCTCTTTACCTTTTCTTCAACTTCCATTGATACATAGATCTATCATACTAGACGCTTCATGGTCAGATCATTCCCCGGTCCAAATCTCCCTTAAGGAACTCAGGATCAAAACCGGAACATCTACATGGTGACTGAACTCCTCCCTGCTTAAAGATTCCACTGTATTTACAGAGGTAGAGACCTCTATTCGCCATTTTTTCCAGGATAACAAACCAGAGGATACCTCTCCGAGTATTAATTGGGCAGCCCACAAGGCCACGATTTGAGGTAAATTGATTCAAATGGCGGCCAGAACCAAACGCATTCACACTCAATCTATCCAACAACAAGAGGAGGCTCTGCAAACTGTATTGTTAGAACTAAAGAACAACCCCCAAAGGGACCTGAGACATAAAATACATGTAGCACGCACGGCTCTAAACCTTATCCTCACCACTAAGGCAGAAAAATATCTTAGATGGTCCCGACATAGTTTCTACACATTGGGGGATAAACCTACCCCTCTGGCGCGGAAGCTGAATCCCTGTCCTTCTAACCCAGCACTCCCTAAGCTACGCTTACACTCCCAAAACCCTGATTTGATAGTCCGTGAATTCCATAAGTTTTATTCCAAACTTTATGCCTTGCCTGGGCCATTTTCTCACTCGTTGGCTGAGAAATTTTTCAGAGAGTTCCCACTCCCCCTAGATACACAAGGATCATGTAGAATTAATGGAAGCCGAATTTACAGAGGGGGAAATAAAGCAAGCTATAAAGTCCAAAAACCCTTCAAAAGCACCTGGTCCGGATGGATTCTCGGGCCATTACTATAGGAAATTTGCGGATTTATTAGCTCTTCATTTGTGTTCCTCCTTTAATGATGTGAGAGGTGGCAGCGCGTTGGCGACCTATGAAAATGAGGCCTTCATCCATGTAATTCCCAAACACGGTAAGGACCCAAGTGATTGTGCCCATTAGCCACTTGATGTGGTTGAAACCGAAACATAGGCCACCTATGCTATTTCCTACTATCTTTCTCCCTGAGTTTATGGGATAGATTGATGAAATTTTATGGATTCAAATCCCCCCATACCACCTTGGCTCCCATAACCGGTAATCCGGACTTTACCCCGGGTCTCAACCCCTACAACTTTGGTGGACTAATAAAGGCTTCTTTCGTATTGCGATTGTCGTGATAATAGGGGCATCCTGACTAGAACGGTTTTGAGACAATTACCACCTTCCTAACTTGAAGTTTTACCACCACATTCAGATTACACACTTTTTGCAATCCCTGCAAACTGTTTCTGACCTTTCTACCCTTACCGCAATGGAGTGTTTGTGTGGGTCATATGATAAGCACACGGGTCATATTTCAAAAATGTACAGTATCATGGCCTCCCAACTAGACAAAATTATTCTATATGCAGAAATGGGAACAGGATATTAACGTAACATATGAAATTAATGATTGGTTTCAGACGGCCCAACGTCTTCTCGATCATACATAAATACAGCATTGATAGAGGCCAATTATAAGGTTTTAATGCAATAGTATATGGTCCCAGTGAGAATTGCTGCATATGTCGAGGGGGGGGGGGGGGCACTTCTAAGTGTTTCAGAGGATGTGGTATGCAGGTTACAGTACTACAGACGTGGTGGTCATGCCCAAAGGTGAAACGTTTTTGGATTCGGGTTTACAACTTTATTCACTTACGCAAGTCAACTTATTCAAATCTCTAGAGCAAGCTCTACTTGGACACTCCTCTGTGGGGGTGCCGAACCGAGCGAGAAAACTTGTAGCTTTTATCTTCAAAGCAGCCAGGCTGGCAATTGCCAGATCATGGAGATCACCAACCATTCCATTTGATCTGGTGAAACACAAATTAACATGGATCATGATCAATGAGCACCTCTCGGCAACCCTCTTGGACACAAGAGCCCATTTTGACAAGACATGGGAACCCTGGATCAAATACCTGTCCGACCCATTGTAACTTGTAATTTGAGATGGTTCCAATAACAGTCATAAAGAGTGCACTCATCATCTCCTGGGATATTTTCTTTTTCTTTTACTATCCCTTTCTTGTATTTTTCTTTTTTCCTACTGTTTCTTCCTTTTTCCTTTTCTCCTCATTGTTCTAGATAATGTTGTGGTTGGAGTGGATGCCATACCCCTTCAAAATTTTCACCGCAGTGTCCCCCTTCCTCCTTTCGGACCATGTTTGGTTTTTCTTGGTTCGGAGGGGGTCCGTGGCATCCCGGAGCGCCTTGGTGACAGGTGATGAAGGATCGCGGGGTGCATCTGGTAGCTGGATACATTCATTCATACGATTGGCAAATATGGTATCTATGTGTGAATGAGGAATACCCTGCTTGTTCCTTTTTACCACGTTTAATTGTCATGGAAGCTTATGTTTTCTGTACAATATGCTTTGTATCACTTTCTCTTGTTTAAAACTTAAAACTCAATAAAAATCATTGAAAATTAAAAACAATGTTTTCGAAAGGATCAATAGCTTGTCTGTGAGAAGAGGATATATTACGTGACGGACCTGATTTTCAATTAGTCTTTTCAATGGCTTTAGTAACCTGGATTACAAAGGCCCAGATGTTAGGATTGCCTTGTAGGACCAGGAAGGATTTAGACTTGGGTCTGTATACTAAGGGGGGGAGCAAAGGCAGGAGTGTCCACCAAGGAATGATCTGGGAGAGGAAGACTGACCTCTCCAGTTCCAAACTCATCCCCAGAGTGACTCTCCTCCCACAGATCCATAGGATCTTGGATGGCTCGTAGATCCTCCAAGTGGTATTCTCCAAAAGTGAGTCATGGGTAGGGGTGTCCAGTTCATTGGAGCTTTTGTCATATAGAACCTCATACATAAGGTGCCTAGCAAATAAGTGCAAGTCTTTAACAAGTTCAAACTTATCGGCCTCCTGGTCTGGACAGAAGGTGAGGCCGACCTTCAATACCTTCGCCTCACTCTCTGATAACCAGTAGGTCGACAAGTTGATAATTTCATATTGCTCCCGACCCGCTTCTAAGGGGTTTGGGCTAAACTTTTTGGGGGTTATTCAGAGTTGTGCGTGAATGCTGACGATAGTGCAAAGGATGCATTACTTTGTGAACCAGTGGTGGTAGGTGTATTCAGTGTAGTAGGATTATACATACAATTCGAATGTGCCGGTTTGTTCCTATCTGGAATGTGTGTTTTCTTGGGGTATCCAGATAGGGGGTTCTCCACCCTCATTCTTTTCTTTGATATTGTGGTAGATCCTTCTTGGTGTGGCCTCATTCTTTTTTTTTGATATTGTGGTAGATCCTTCTTGGTGTGGACCTATTTATGCAAAGGAAACTGAAGACAGTGAGGAGGTCAGATTCAATTCCGTCAAAATTAGTCTCAGGTAAATCAAAATTAAAATGTCCCCTACGACGCCGGAAGCCCTCCTGGGACCATTTATATGCATATTCACCATCATAAAAAGCTTTGGCCATGCTTCTCTTTTAACCACTTGCCGACTGCCTAACGCCGATCTACGTCGGCAGTCAGCCCCTCACAGGCAAAGTGACGTAGGGCTACGTCACTAGCTTGTGAGGGTCTAGGGAGCGAGCGCGCGCCCCCGCGTGGTCATGGACCCCCCCCTGCGCATGTGACCAGCGGACCCGATGTCCGCCGGTCACTCGGCGATCGGCGGGGGAGAGGGAGAAAGGCAGGCAGCTTGTGTAAACAAGCCACCTGTCATTCTCCTCAGTGTAAAGACACTGATCACACGGATCTACTATGTAGATCCGTTGATCAGTGTCCTTACAGCTGAAGCCACAGCCAATCACAGTAGAAAGCATGCCCCTAGGGACACACATAGCCCCTCCCTCCCAAATAAAGTTAACCCCTTCACTACCAGTGTATTTTTACAGTAACAGTGCATATGTATAGCACTGATTACTGTAGAAATGTCACTGGTAACCCCAAAAGTGTCAAATGTCAGTCAAGGGTCCGATCTGTCCGCCACAATGTCGCAGTCCCGCAAAAAAAATCGCAGATCGCCGCCATTACGGGTTAAAAAAAAAACAACAAAAATGACAAAAATCTTTCCCTTTGTTAGTAAACGCGATAACTTTTGCGCAAACCAATCAAAATACGCTTTTTGCGATATTTTTTTTTTACCAAACATAGGTAGCATAAAACAAATTGGCCAAAAATGTTAAAAAATTTTGATTTTTACATTTTTTGGGGGGGGAATTTCATATAAAAAAATGTGAAAAATATTGCTATTTTTGCAAAATTGACGCTCTTTTTTTGTTTATAGCGCGTGATCAAAAAATCGCACAGGTGATCAAATACCACCAAAAGAAAGCTCTGTTTGTGGGAAAAAAAGGACGCCAAATTTGTTTAGGTACAGCGTCGCACGACCGCGCAATTGTCCGTTAAAGTCGCGCAGTGCCGAATCGCAAAATACCCCCTGGTCGGAATGGGGGTAAAATCTTCCGGGGCTTAAGTGGTTAAATCATGTGCTACCAGATTAGGTCTTCTAATTTGACACATTTTGACAAGAATTTTGAACTCTGTCATAGCAGTAAGCAGCTAACTAATCTAGCAAGTGAAAATTAAGGATAAGGGTTATCCATTCCCAGAAATTTCCCACACACCCTTTCATGGCAAGGATATGAACATCCTAAAGAAGTCATACAAGGAAGACTCTTCTCACATATTTGTTATATTCATCACTACCAAATGTGCTGCACTGAGTGAGTGTTCCATTCACTTGCACTGGATTATAGTTAAATATCAAACAAACATTACTCATAGTCAGTTAAGGTTGCACAGTGGTTAGAGGCAAATGTGACTTCACACACTATGCATGCAACCATTCTTGTGAATGAAATCATCTTCCGGAAAAAATAGTGGGAAAGCCTCTTCCAAGGCAAACAAGCCCCAATGACATGTCTTCCTGAATTCCAGGAACCTTTCTGATCAGCAACTACTTCCCTTTTCACACAGACAATTGTATGAGTGATGTAGCAAAGAGAAAGCTGGTAATTCCAGCCTATCTTCAAGTATGTGAATAAAGACTGCAGCCTTATCTGGATGGATATTAGAACACTGGAGAAGAGCATGTCAGGAAACCAAGAGTCTTCCCAGCTGTGGATGTCAAGATGCTAAGAAGTTTTTCTATATTTATAAATGAGAAGGGACTGAGGTCATTGGTCTTCATATCCACTTTGTAGGAAGCACATGGTAGCACAATGACCGTTACTAATAGCAAGACAATTCTCAAATTAAACTTGGAAAGTCAATGTGGTCCAGTATTAGGATATTAGGACAGACACACCCACACACTTAAACAATACATTATTTTTATACCTATCTATACACTCTATACACATACAGTATCTGACAAAAGTGAGTACACACCTCACATTTTTGTAAATATTTTATTATATAATTTCATGTGACAACACTGAAGAAATAACACTTTGCTATAATGTAAGTAGTAAGTGTACAGCTTGTATAACAGTGTAAATCTCCTGTCACCTCAAAATAACTCAACACACAGCCATTAATGTCTAAACCACTGGCAACAAAAGTGAGTAAACCCCTAAGTGAAAATATCCAAAATTGGACCCAATTAGCCATTTTCCCTCCTCAGTATCAAGTGACTTGTTATTGTTACAGGGTCTCAGGTGTGAATTGGGAGCAGGTGTGTTAAATTTGGTGTTATCGCTCTCACTCTCTCATACTGGACACTGGAAGTTCAACATGGCATCTCATGGCAAAGAACTGAGGATCTGAAAAAAGAATTGTTGCTTTAGATGGCCTAGGCTATAAGAAGATCGCCAAGATCCTGAAATTGAGCTGCAGCACGATGGCCAAGACCATACAGCAGTTTAACAGGACAGGTTCCACTCAGAACAAGCCTCGCCATGGTCGATCAAAGAGGTTGAGTGCACGTGCTCAGCGTCATATCCGGAGGTTGTCTTTGGTAAATAGATGTGAGTGTTGCCAGCATTACTGTAGAGGTTGAAGGGGTGGGGGGGCCAGCCTGTCAGTGATCAGACCCTATGCTGCACACTGCATGAAATTTGTCTGCATGGCTGTCCTCCCAGAAGGAAGCCTCTTCTAAAGATGATGCACAAGAAAGCCCGCAGTTTACTGAAGACAAGCAGACTAAGGACATGTACAGATAGAAAAGTGTAGCGCACCAACACGCACAAGTCATTTTAAGAGTCCATATAACTGGGTGTCTAAGATGACAATCATAGGCGAACATAGTCGTCACTTAAAGGTGCAGTAATGTAAATCCATTGTGAATCACCGCCACCACCAGAAAGAGTGTACACTCACCAGATGACGTTGCTACCATTACAGTAGCAAAAAAACCTCAATCGTACATAACCAAGGATCATTCAGGATGTCAAAACCGAAAGGAAATCTCCACTGAATCACCGCAGATGTATACAACTGGGAATAAAGTAGCTAAGCCAGAGCCCAAAAGTACATTCATGGGGCAGTATGTTTATTGAAACAAATCATAAAATACACACAGCAAATCACATGCAACTCACATAAGATGCTGCTGGCGACCCGAAATCACACAGCAGCAGGACGTTTGCCAAAATGTCGCTCTGACACATTTCTTCTTAATGGATCTGGTCACAGGGTCAGGTCACAAACAGTATTTTGAGAAATACATTGAAAGTGGTACTCTGGGAACTGGGATACAAATTTTTCCCAATATTCAAAATGCGTAACCTCAGGTAAAGTAAGCAAGGGAAATTAATCTGCAATTGTTCTTTGACCATGATGCAGATTCTAACAGAACAGTATAATTTGGGTATCAGGGATCTGCATAAGGAGATACAGGGTTGGCAGGATGAATATGATGCCATAATATCTTTCCTAGGGTACTCTGACAGAGATAAATGATTAAAGGAGCATCTCACCAAGTATGCCACAGACCTCACAAAAACTGAGAGCAAATTTTTGAGACAAAAAAAGCATTTTGCCCAAACTTCTCTTTTGCATCACAAGAGTGCACTTACTTTTGCTCTCCTGTGACCCAGAATCAGCCACAGGATAAAGCCCACTGACAGAGTGGCTTCAGGATTTCAAAGGATTCCAACCATATTGTCGGGATCCACCCATGTGCCTGATTCACAGCTGGCTCTGGCCCCAGCTTCGCCCGTCCCTCTGCAGCCCAGAGCTTCAGTGAATGCTGGAGGGGCGAAGCAGAGAGCAATGAATGACAATCAATGCCCTCCACTCAATGAATGAAAACCGAGAACCTGAATGATAATTGGTCATGTGAGGACAGCTGCAGCATTACACCGATGCTGCAAAAGGTAGGCGACTATGTATATTTGTATTTTATATACCTCATACTGTATGTCTCCTCTTGTAGTAGCCTATGCAACACTAATGAGGCCTAAGGCAACACCACATGCTTCCTCAGCCCAGGGCTTTCTCTCTCAAGGAAGGCAGGGCAAAACCCCTGTCAGATTGAACATTTAAGTGTTCAACAATAGGTTTGAAAGAGCTGTGCTGTCATTAAAACTGATGAGTGATCTGCTCACCCTTGGCCACAGTAAAGTGAAATGCAGAAGAACGTATAAAACAGGTTATTTAAGGGCTTCTTTATGGAGGTGAGAGTTAAGGGAGACATTAATGATGGGGTTATTTTCATTGTCCCTAAATGATTAATCCTTTTTAACCAACAGCATCAAATTATGGGGAAGTGTGATAAAGTAAGCTTGTATTTCTTAAAGCTGAACTTCAGGGAAATTAAAAATCGACTTTTGTATTGGGGCTTCCCTTGCACTGCAAGGGTTAAATTTCTGTTTCTCTTTCGTTAGTTGGCGGACACAGCTCTTCTTAATCATTGGGTAATACTGCCCCCTACTGGAGTAGGACACTAGGCAGAAAAATGGGTGACTATGCCTATGGGCAGTCCCAGGGGGTATACACCCACACTCGGCTATAGGCACTCAGTTTTGTTACAAGCAGTGTCAGAAAAAAAGCCAACTCCGCAGAGGGGTGGGTGGTGTTTCCGTCAATGAGCATCAGTGAAATGGATTTTACGATAAGTCAACAATCCCATTTTCTCTTTTATTCATTGACGGACACAGCTCCTGATTCTTCTTAACCATTGGGATACCCCAGTGTTAAACATGAGGGGTGGGAAAACATGAGTAAAAAATCCCCAAGGCTAACCATAGCCAACCAGGTAACGTATAGCTCACCTGAAAATTAATACACTATAAAAAGGAGTAAGAACAATAACACTAATACCCCAAAAAGGGAGTGTCAATAAATCTCACCCACTCGGTGCTATGGTGCTAATGCCACATATAATAGCATATAAATGAACAATTAAACCATCAATACCAAAATTAATTAAAATTGATGTTCAAATCATCAATATTTGTAAAACCTTTCGGATTTCAGCAGCTGTTATATATATATATATATATATATATATATATATATATATATATATATATATAAAAACATGTAAAACCAGGTGCATACATATAATAAATCACATGCATACACTAACAGCGCTATGATTAGTCACATAGTCCATCCTGTGACATATTAAATATGGTCCAGCTTGCTGGTATAATCTGCAATATTAAAGTCCTTTGTGAGTATTCCAGTGCTCTGGCATAAAAGTGTGAACCAGAAGGAGCCCCTTCACCACACCAGCATGCCCCCCAAGCAGTGCCCACGTACCTCACTGAGGGGTAATAAGCGCCCAACAAAGTATGCTCGGGATGGAAAGCCTCAATCTGCCAGACAAGGAACCTCTCCAGGATGACTGCTCACCACAGGAAATATACAGATCAAACCACTCAGATGTTTTTCCTAGCCCAACTCCGGACTTCTTTAGGACTGCAGGCTGGATCACTCCATATATGTCATTTCATGTATAAATAAAAAAACGCTCATAGTGTGATTCCATACACATGCAATTTAATAAAATAAACAATATGCACTCACAAAATACAATAATTTCAATAGCATCAAGGATAAAACAGACTGTGGTCCCGGACCGGGCTACCTGCACGGCTCCCGCCGTCCCGTTGTGGAGCCGAAGTAGCGGCTGAGAACGCCGAACAACTATCGGGTTCCGACGTCCGGGTTGGCATGACATCAGACGTCCGGGACGTAGGGTTGCTATGGTCACCGCGTGTCCACGCCCTAACGCGTTTTAAATTAATACACACTCAGAGGACCAGGTACTCTAAACATCAGCTAGCAAAACCTTGCGGCCAAAAGAAGCATCCGCAGATGCCAAACACAAGCACTTTACAAAAAACTCTGTAAAGTGTGCACCGGCGACCAGGTGGCCGCTTTGCAAAACCTGCGTCACTGACGCTTGAAGGCGGAAAGCCCAGGAGACACTGAGCACCCTAGTAGAGTGCGCCTAAACAGGGAAAGGGGAACTTGACACCTGATGCAATAGGCCTGAACCACTGTCTGTCTGATCCATCTGTAAATGGTCGCAGAAGCAGCGGACAACCCTTTGCAAGGTCCGTCCGTGTGCGCAAATAGGAAGTCTGACTACCTAACAGACTCCGTAGCTGCCAGGTACACTTCAATTGCCCGGACCACATCCAAGACATGCAAGGCAATTTCCTTCAGATGTTTAGGCCTGGGACACAGGGAAGGCAACAAGACTTCATTCAAATGACATGTCGTCGGAGACCACCTTGAGATGGAATGGTGGACTGAAGCACCATAAGGTGAACGACAGGATAACTCTGTTGCAACTGCTGCTTTTTCTTATGACATGCATATGGATTCCTTTCCCTTCCTATATCCTGCAGTAATTTCCTTCCCCCCTCAGTGGGAAGATCTGTATGCTATAGTCACATGGTCCCTGTGTTGTAAAAAGAAAACCTGCTGAGAAAAGCAGTAAGATTTTGACCAGAAGCATTCTGCTTCTTTAGCATGGAAGATCTGTATGCTGTAAATACTATTGATGGCCACTAGATGGAGCTGAGTAGCATAGGAAATACATAGGGCTTTGTAAAAAGATACAATATAACCATACTAGGGAGGAAAAGTTATAGCCAATAGTGCAGGTCCCCACTGTGAATGGTTTTCCCACCCCTCGTGTTTAACCCTGCTTTGGGGTGTCCCAATGGTTAAGAAGAATCAGGAGCTGTGTCAGTCATTGAACGAAAGCGAAAATGGGATTTTTGACTTACCGTAAAATGCATTTCTCTGATTTTCATTGACGGACACAGCACCCACCCCATTGTGGAGTTGGCTTTCTTCTGACACTGCTTGTAACAAAACTGAGTGCCTATAGCTGAGAGTGGATGTATTCCCCCTAGGACTGCCCATAGGCATAGTTAAGCTTTTTCCTGCCTAGTGTCCTGTAGGGGGCAGTATAACCCAATGGTTAAGAAGAATCAGGAGCTATGTCCGTTAACCACTTAAGCCCCAGCCCTATTTCGGACACTTTTTGTTCACAAGTTAAAACCAGTATTTTTTCCTAGAAAACAACTTGGAACCCCCAAACATTATATATATTTTTTTAGCAAAGACTCTGGAGAATAAAATGTCGGTCATTGCAATAATTTTTGTCACACGGTATTTGCGCAGCGGTCTTTAAAACGCAATTTTTTTGGAAAAATTGTGAAAAA
This sequence comes from Pelophylax lessonae, assembly GCF_965119305.1. Classification (NCBI taxonomy): domain Eukaryota; kingdom Metazoa; phylum Chordata; class Amphibia; order Anura; family Ranidae; genus Pelophylax; species Pelophylax lessonae. Next base: position 514,716,702 of record NC_138770.1, on the reverse strand, counting down.
TCACATTTCACTGCATTTAAAAAATACTAATCAGTAAAGTTAGCCCTTTTTTTTTGTATATTGTGAAAGATTGTCACGCAGAGTAAATAGATACCCAACATGTTACGGTTTAAAATTGCACCCCCCCCCCCCCCCGTGGGATGGCGACAAACTACGGTCAATAGAGATCTCAATAGGCGACGCTTTAAATTTAGTTAACGGTTACCAGTTTAGAGTTAGAGTGTAGCTCTTTTTTTAATATTGCTCATGCTCTGGCGATCGCAGCAATACCTCACATGTGGTTTGAACAGCGATTTCATTTGCGGCTCGACTTCGTATACGTGTTTTTTTTTGTGCGCGAGCTAACGGTGACGGGGGCGGCTAAATTTTTTTTTTTTTTTTTTTAACTTTATTACAGGTTTTTTAAAAAAAAAAAAAAAAATCTGATCACTTTTATTGCTGTCACAAGCAATGTAAACATCCCTTGTGACACCAATATGTAGTGACAGGTACTCTTTATGGAGGGATCGAGGGTCTAAAAGACCCTAGACCCCTCCACTACACTTCCATGTATGCAAAACGCCAAAAACGGCGTTTTTGCATACAGCCGTTTTTTAAATTTGCCGCTTTTTGCAGCACAGTAACCCGGAAGTGACGTCCATGGACGCCGCCTCCGTGTTGCGTCATCGGAGACCCGATCGAAGCCGTTTCCGGCATTGATCGGGACTCCATCCAGCCGGCGGACGTGCCGGATGGGTGCTCGGGGCTCCCGGTGGGACGGGAGCCCCGAGCAAAGTCACAGGAGGGGGGGGGGACGTCCCCTCCCGCTCACCCGGGTAACGATCGAGCGGCTCCCGAGCCGCATCGGTCGTTACCGACGGAAAGCCGACCGTTGGCTGTTAACCACAGTACCGGGATGGTGCCTCTAGCTAGAGGCATCATCCTGGTATACCCCCGCAAAGTCTGCCAACGTATATATACGTCGATATGCGGTAAGTGGTTAATGAACATCAGAGAAATGGATTTTAGGGCAAGTCAAAAATTCAATTTTTAGCCTAAGGTACATGTAAAGAGCACCTACCTTACTGGTCCTTAGATTTGGTGTTCCGTGTTTTTTTTTTTTTTGTTTTTTGTTTTTTTTTATGCTCCTGCCAGTAAAACCATTCCTGTCCTAGGGTAACAAAGCTCCTCTACTGTCTAGAGGACCATTATCCTGTCTTCCTAGATGCCTTATCCTAATTTGTACAGCAAAGCACTTCTTTCCCTATCTTCATCACATAGGCTTGAGTTGTCTTGCAGTTCAGTGGGCACCTGCACTATTATTAGATTTAACTCTCTTCCTCTCTAGAATGGTTATATTGATTTTTTACAAAGACCTATATATTTCCTATGCTCCTCAGCTCCATCTAGTGGCCATAAATAGTATTTTTTTTAACGCCTGTAATTTATTATTTACTACAGGTACTTATATAGTATTGTCAACAATGATGTAAATGTTCTGTAAACTGCATACAGGTCTCCCATGCTGAAGAAGCGGAATGCTTGAAGTCAATATCTTACTGCTTTTCTCAGCAGGTTTTCTTTTTACACCATGTGACTATAACATACAGATCTTCCCACTGAGGGGGGAAGGAAATGACTGCAGGATATAGGAAGGGAAAGGAATCCATATGTATGTCATAAGAAACAGCAGCAGTTGCAACTCTGATAATCATTACGATATCTGCATCTTGCATATCTCTGACATGGGGATATTTTGTTTCAACAATAGTTTAGTCGCACTTTATCTTGGCAATATACCCTGTTTTAAGTTTTTTTGTTTGGAAACATTGTGCATTTTGGGCTTCCAGCCACCTTATCTGTGCAGCGCTGTACTGCGCCTCCCCATATTATTAAATTCTGAATTCTTTTGAAGCATGTTTTTCTTTGTGTTGTGATTGGCTCAGGTTTCTACACAGCATGGTAGTCTTTCAAGGTAAAATAAACCAAGTGTTATCTCAACATGTCAGCAGTAACACAAGAGTAACATTCAATTAGCACTTGAATGGCTTTTATCTCAGCTCTCTATGACCCTGACCTGGGGTCACATCATTCACACAGGTGGAGCAGTAAATTCACTTCTTGGTTATGATAGATTATTTGGCACTGTTGTGCTGAAAACTGGCAAAAGAGTGGTGCATGACACAAACTGGGCATTTAATAATTATGCTTTTTATTTGTTTATACAGTATATTCTTCAGAGAGTGGTGAACTATTCACATCAGTTCCTGAACCCCCCCCCCCCCCTGTTTCTGTACGTTAGCCATAAACATGCATGCAAAACACAGTAGGGTCAATCTAACTTAGTCTGTTTAAATTATATCCAATACCATTTTTATTTTTTTCGTTTTAGATTTCTTTTGTTTTTTTATTTATTTTACCATCTGTATTCTGATTAAGGAGATCCTTTGCTTCCTGCTCTGTAGGCTTAACAAGAAGTGGAAGAACTCTCCCAAAGTGTCAGAAATGACCTCTTGAATAGTTGGATAGCATTGTAGCAAGTATGCCCATAGGACAATTTCTCTCCATCCTTGTTTTAGTGAAAACTTGAATTTTGCTTTGGGTTTCTATGGCTTTAGATACAATTTTTAACATCTGCATTTTGTTTTAGTTGTAGGTTGTAACCAGAGCATCCCAGAAACCCAAGCTCAAAGTAGTGAACATACAAACTTCATAAAAATACTTGTTTAGGCTTCATGACCCAAATATCACCCAAACCGTCCTCTCCGCTCCTCTCAAGACCTACTCTCAAGCTCCCTTGTCTCCTCCTCCCATGCTTGTCGCCAGGATTTCTCCAGGGCCTCTCCCATCCTCTGGAACGCTCTACCTCAACCTGTACGGCTATCTCCTACTCTAGCTGCTTTCAGGCTATCCCTGAAAACTAATTTCTTCAGGGAAGCCCATCATTAATCTTCCATCAGCTCATTCCCCACTGTTAAAACCTATTGTAACACCTGCCCCACCCCATTAGATTGTAAGCTCTTCTTACAGGGCCCTCTTAATCCGCTTGTATTTTATTGTATTGTAACTGTACTGTCTCCCTTTTATATTGTAAAGCGCTGTGTAAACTGCTGGCGCTATATAAATCCGGAATAATAATAATAATAATGACCCTACATAATACTGCCAGGCTGCAAATTCGTAAAAGTAGCGTATACATCCCTTTCTGTGCTTTCTAGTTACCTCCCTAGTTCATGAGTCCACCTTGGGTAAGCTCCACTTTTGAAGATAGATGTTGTCAAAGCCACTCCTTATGCGAAAATACTTACGTCTGGCTGTCAGACCTGAGCACCATCACGAAGTAGGTCATATGCTGCCCCATATGCAAAAGCCCTGCGGTCCATTAAAACAATGAGGTTGGAAGCTTCAAAGAGAGGAAGTGGTTAGAGATTGGCTTGTAAACCACTTCAATACTGGGCACTTTCACTCCCTTCTGCCCAGGCCAATTTTCAGCTTTCAGCACTGTCGCACTTTGAATGACAATTGCATGGTCATGCAACATTGTACCCATATGAATTTTTTATTTATTTTTTAGCACAGAGCTTTCTTTTGGTAGTATTTAATCACCACTGGGATTTTAGTTGTTTGCTACAGCAGCAAAAAAAGACCAAAAGTATTTTTCTAAATTTCTGTTGCAAACAATCTTTCTTCATGAATGTAGGCCAAACTGTATTCTGCTAATTTTCTTTAGTGAAAACAACCCTGAAAATTCATCCCAATGTAAGAATGGCAGATCACATTTCTTGAGGCCCGAAAACACCAGGACAGTACAAATATCTCCCAAATGACCCCTTTTTGGAAAGTAGACAGTGCAAGGCATTTAGTAAGAGCCACGGTGAGTTTTTTTTTTTTTTTAAGTTGTAATTTTTTTGTCACAAAAAAAAAAAAATGAAAAAAAATGATGACCTAAAAAAAAAATTCAAATTTGTATTTATTTTTTTTATACTGTCATCAGTGCAGTACAGTGTCATCATAAAACTGGTGTGGTGGTGATCAGGAACACTGACTTGTGACTGTATGTAAAAAAGAAAAAAACATGGAACACTGATCAGAGCAATACAGTGCTGTCATAGTAACACTGTGCTACTCTGGGGGAGTGACCAGGGTTTTATTTTTTTAAACATGATTGCTTATACCATACCAGTGAAATTCACTAGTATAAGCAACCATTTTTACAGAATCAAACTGATTATTTCACTGTATATTGTTGTTATTGGCCACAGCTAATTACATGGTACAGATCAACTGTGATTTGCCCTGTCAGTATCATGTGATTACTGTGACCAATCACAGCATTACAATTGTACATAATGTATGGCATTAAAGGAAGCCATCCATTGTTTACATGTATCACAGCGATCACATGTTGCTGGCAGGGGCCGGTACACTGATCAGTGATCAGCCTGGAACGAAGAATGTCCCGTCCAGCCGTCATGTCACAATAGGCTTGGCGGGAAGTGGTTAAAGTGGTTCTAAAGGCATTTCTACCTTCATGCATTCTATGCATGAAGATAAAAACCCTTCAGTGTTCAGCTTCCCCCACAGCCCCCCTAATACTTATTGTAACCCGATCGCAATCCAGCAATGTGCATGAGAGTGACTGCCTCCTGATTGGCTGAGAGACAACAGCAGAGCTCCCACTGCTGTCAATCACTGCTCACAGCCAGTGAGGAGGATGCAGGGGCGTAAACCGTTTTGTGTGTCTTTATGGACACGCAGGGCTCGGGAACGAGCACGCACAAGTGCACCCACTGCAAGCAGATTGCTATAAGGGCACTTGGAGAAGAGGTGGGGCCAGGAGTACCAGCAGGTAACTCGAGAAGAGGAGGATTGGGGCTGCTCTGTGCAAAATCATTGCGCAGAGCAGGTAAGTATACCATATTTGTTTAAAAAAATAAAAACAAATACCTTTAATTTCACTTTATTTACAGCTATCAGCAGACACACACTTTTATCCCTAATTGGCAAAATGGCAGTGGGGGAGATTTACTAAAACTGGAGAGTGGAAAATCGGATGCAGCTCTGCAGAAAAGCCAATCCACTTCCAGCGTTTTTTTTTTTTTGTCTAAATTGAATAACTGGCTAATATGCATAGCTGCATCAGATTCTGAGTGCTCAAGTTTTTTTTTTAGTACATTTTTTTTTTTAAGTGTATGACCGTACGAACTCTGAATAAGTTTGGGGGTGGGGGAGAGAAGTCTTTCACACAGGCCGTAGCTATATCATGTAAGCTAAGGGGTAGGAATGCAAGAATGAACTGGAATGCTAATTTTGCATACAGTGTACCAGCATATCAGTGTTATATAGAAACATACATGTTTGCATAAATAAAGACACCTCTCAGTGTATATTGAATATTTGTTGGATAATACCAATATATTGGTGTTAAAAAAAAAAAAAAAAAAAAAAAAAGATTGTATGACTTGTACTTTTTCATCTGCTGTATGACCAATTTCAAACTTTCCCAACTTAATGGTAACCTGGGGAATTCCTCTATCCATCTTATTTGTATGGATGGAGGAATCGATTTGTTTTGTTTAGTCCGCTAGCAGTGTATGGCCAGCATTAGAACTGAAGTGGCCACCACAATCTCCTTGAGACACATATGTTTGCGTGTTTATGTATAGAAAGAGGAGCAGAGGACCTCACAGAATGTTTTAAAAATGCTATAAATTGATTACTTTAGTCTGTGTATTACAGAAACATTGAACTATCGATAAGATAACCTTTCCAGTATTCTCCCCAATCTTGTGTGTCCCTAACCCCCTTCTCTTTCTACCCACTGTGACCATGCGTAGGTCATCTACGCACTTTAATTTATTGATGACATTCTTTTGTCTTCTCTGTGCACATTATATATCAATGATTTCACCTACACTTCACACAACTCAAAATTCACACATTTGTTACATTAGAAAAATGTGAATCTTGGGTAAAATATTGATAAATTTACCTCCATAAAAGGCTTTCCTTTCTGTCCTCATGGGACTGTTTTTAAAATAGCCAGTGCATTCCCATCCTAAATGAATCAATTTCATTAGTCTAAGTGCAAAAAGTCTTCATATTTATGGACAGCTGTTAAACTTTTAATTCCAGAAAATAATTTACAATGAAGTATTAGACTATTTTGATCTACAATAAGTGTTTTATTTCCTTTTGTCTTTGCCTACAGTATATCTGAAAGGAGATATGTGCAGAATGTTCATTTGACTACTGTTACAGTAGTGCAGTTGCTCTGGAATGTATAGCTATGTATCAGCGCTATAACATCTTCGATTTTCCTTTTTGTTTATGGGGTTTTGACCATCATTGAACTGGAAAAACAGGGTATTCATTTTGTTTTCTGATTGTGGGCATTAGAATGATCTGAAAGTCATTAATGAAATCCTAAGGTTAGCACCAAAAATTCAAAATGCCTACTTTGACCCATGAGAGGATTTCAAGAAGTATCCTAAATTTAATAAAAATAAATCCTAGCCAGACTATGGGTTGCCATAGTAGTCTGAGTGAAAAGCATGCGTTTGCATAGAAATATGAACCTTAGAAGTCTGCACGGTCCCAAATGTATGATTTTTGTATTGCCAAGTGGTTCCAAACAGTGATGCTCAAGCGTACCCAGATGGTTTAATGCATAAGGCTAGAGCCTTACCTTTTGAGATACAGCATCGCATTAGGCATACAGTCCCCAGACTGTGGATGTGCTGGTGTCCCTTCATACTTCTACTGAGGACTTCCAGAATCTGCCCTCCAAGCCATTGGAGTCCAAGCTGCATCATTCGGTCACATTTTCTTGTGAATGAATAGACTACAAGTACCGTCAGCCATTGTGATTGACGGCATGTAGTTCTCAATGTACTACAAGGGCGCTGGTTAGCATCCTCCTAGTTCATTGATCTTCCTGCTCTCAAGTAACTACCTGCCTATATTAAACGTATGGGCAGATAGCTATCCTGAGACTCTGCAGGAGCCAGACAATGCACCTACGATTTGCTGATCATGGGTAAAATGCTCTGCAGGCTCCTTAGAAAAAAATTCACTTTTTTTTTTACCTGCAAAAAAGTGCATTTATTGTTTTTTTAAAGGGTAAACTTGGCCTTTATGATCTGAGACTGAAAGGCAAACTGAAAGGCAAATAAGTCCTATTAATATAGTGTATAGGGTGACATCCGGTGGAGGCATTGTTTGGCTCTGGAAGCCTCATTAACTTGGTGCATGCCAGTCTGGTGGACCCTGCAAAACTTGGTCCAGACAGTATGAGAGTACCCTGTATACATGGCAATGCACAGTTGTGGTATCCCAGTTTGGCAAATGCATGAAAAAATGTAAAGGCTATAAGACTGGGGACCCTAAATACGTAGCCATCTTATACTCCCAGTTGCAGTATAAAATAAGAACAGGAGCACGTTGTGGAGCAGCAGGTGTCAGTATCCAAAAGTAATCTTTCTCATAAACTTGTCTTTTAACTTAAGCAAAATGGCTGTTCCACATATTTTCCCCTAAAGTTAATCCTAGGGAATTTTGTCAGACTAGGGAACCTTTTTCATGTTAGCGATGGCTAAAGAACTGTCGTTTTTTTGAACATACGTGTCCTACACACCTTAACATACCACCCCCAAAATTATAGATTTAATAGAGCGATTCAATAGAACCCTGAAAGGTATGCTAAAAGAAATGGGATCAAAAAAATTTGGAGACTCCAGGAGATATAAGCATGTATTTGATTTTGATAACCACATCAAATTGTGGTATCGCTTTTTAGTGGAGTTGTCCTTCAAGTGAGAAAACCAGTTTGGCCATTGGTTTTATTTTTATATAGCCCCATAGATTCAGTAACAGTTAAGTGGGCAAATATCCTTCAGTTTTATAAAGATTTCCTCTCACTTCTGTTGTATCTCTTTGACAGTCAATTTTGGTTATACATAGATTTGAATTAACCAAACACATCAATAAATAAAAAAAAAAAGCACTAGGACTCTATTGTTACCTGCGAGGCAGCTTTACAGAGATGGGATCTTAATATCTCCTGTGGATAGATCTCTTGCTAAATCGGAGCAGTACAAGGCGAATGTCACTTTGTGCCGTCCATGCTCATTCAGTTCTTGTCCTCATCTTGACAGCAGACCTTTGTGAGCCCATGTTTGATCCATGAGAAGCAGGCTTCCTCGATTGTCCTGTTTAGGGCCAGAAAAACAGAAGGATTTAGTCTTTCTTTTTTTTTTTCCAGACCTGGACAGGCTCTCTTGAGGTATTCAAATTTACACAAATGCATGTTTTTACATTTTAGAACCTTGCAGACTTTACTGGTACCAGAAAAGGACAGTGAGACAACATAATTTAAAAATATTTTATTACAAAAAGCTAAAAAATACAGGTGGATGGTGCTATGTAGCTGCTGTGACTCACAGGATCTTTTGTTGTGGGTCGATACTGTGTATGAGGGGATACCTGTGCATAGGACATGGCACACCCCAGGCGGGGATGGTTGCTCTGTGACATTATATTTTTCAAGAGATAGAACATCTTAAATCTGGTTGTACTGAATTATATACTCCAAGGATATTTATAAAGTTGCAATGCAGAAAAGGGATCTGGCGCTTAGGTATCAATAGTTACAAGCAACCAGAAAATGGAGGGGTTTATTATTTGACTGCTACCAACTATCTCCAGGTATGCCAAACATCCGAGTAATGAGAGAATCCGTCAATGCAGATCTACATTCCCCTAGTTAATGAATTTGGGATAACTAAGTATATTATCCCCAAGAAACTATTTGTGTGTTCAATCCTAAAGTGCTGGTGTAATTATTGTAAACGTTTATTATAAACAATCACTTTCCTATAAGTGTGATCAAAAAGTGCCCAAAAGCACAATAAATGTTACATATATAAAAAAACACAATTGTAAACTACAAATTTATATAGTGCTTGACAAATGTATACTGTAAATCCAAAATCAAATAACATGATAAAGTGATCCAAAAATCAGAGGCTGCAACAATTGTCCCCTATTTCATAAAGTCTCAGATGAAAGGTAAAAAAAAATGCATGTAGTAATGTGCAAAATCTTCAACAGACAATTCTGTGCAAACGCCCTGTGCAGTCCTTCATGGATCACCCCAAACTGACACCTGACCTGATGGAGTGGCTGGTAGTTATAAACCAGCTTCAACGCCTTCCTATAAAATATCCAGTTGACTGGCTCTCAACTCTATGGTTGATATTCCCTTCTCTATAATCAGGCTCTCTCATAGAGATGTGGGGAGGTGTGTAATTTTAAGAAGCAAGGAGAATCCACATGGCGTAAATCCATAAAAACTATATCAGTTAATTTAAGAAAACACAATTGTATCACTCACATTTTCTTAAGACACTAAGGAGCAAATGTTTTTTGTTAAAGTGTATCCATATCTCCTCTGGCTTTCACTCCAAAGCTGCGAGCGCAACTCTGACATGCGCGGTAGTGTCCAACTTCCTAGCTCCACCTGAGTAGTTTCGTCATTCTACGTCCTCATGGAGCGGAAGTTTTATAAAGTTATTACGATAATATTCATTGGCACCATAGTTTCACCACTCTGTATCACACGACACATGATATCCCCGTGTCACATGGCATAGCTTCAGCTATATTGATATTAAGATTGGCACATACTTTTTACTCTTTGCAAATCATAAAGATCGGAGGTCCTGAGGAAGCAAGAACTGCAAAACGCGTTGACCTCTTATAACAATAGCAAAGGAATATTGAAGATATCTTACATTTATGACCTACCCTATCCATATAAGCACAGATTTGTATGATTTATGATATATATATATATATATTTTTTTTTAGCTTTTTGTAATAAAATATTTTTATAATTTGTTGTCTCACTGTCCATTTCTGGTAGCAGTAAGGTACGCAAGGTTCTAGAATGTAATTCTGTGGTTGTAAATTATGGATGGTACCAAAATTTATATGGCCTATATCAAATTTTTTATCAAATCAACATTTGTTTTCCACCACAGTTATGCAATTTGAAGGAATGTGATATATACATTTTTTTCTCTAACAAACATATTTCGAACTATGTGGTTTTCATTTGTGACATGCATAATCACTGTGAGCATTTTCGTCACTTTTTTTTTCTCTTATTTTAGGTTTACTTATTTGAAAACCATGCTTTTTGCATGTCAATCGAAAACGTTTTCAATAAACATTGACCCAATGCTTTTAAATAAGCTTGATCAAAATTTTAGTTAAATGTTTACAGCAACCAGTTTGACTAACCTGTGATAGGTATACGTATATGTAAACGCAATCACTAAATTCTCATATACAGTAAGCGTTGTGATTTTAGTGTAATTTGAAATGTCTATTCATTTTACACAGGCTTTGTCCACTGTTACCATCAGTAAGCTCGCTTTTAGAAAATCCATGCAACCATCCCTGCACATGCATGTAGAGCAGAAGTGACTGTACATAGGATGTGGGGGGATCAGCATCACTAAGCTGCAGCATTGTTTGAAAAAGGGTCAATCTAGTATTGAAAGTAATAATTGTGTAAGATTCAAGGTGCTTCAGAAAACAATGTCTTAGTTAGGTCATATGCTGGTCTTTTCCTTAAACATTGCTACCCTTTTTTTTTTTTTTTTTGGACATGGTTTTTTCACCCAGCTTCTGTTCTATTGGTGTCTTAGCTGTCAAGCAACTGAGATAACAAGCAAGACTGGGTTGCTCCAGGACAAAAAAGCCTCCGTTCAAAGTTCAGCCTCAGAGAGGAAATCCAGGTGCAAGCCCTGGTTGCAACAGAAGCATGTAGAAAAAATGGACTGGATGGCAGCTGCCAGTGTTGTCATCTCCACTGTGGTATAATTATCCCTCGTGTATTTTTGTTTTTTTCAATAAAGGACTAATTTTTTGGAGTGCTGCCATCCAGTCCATTTCTTCCATACAACTGAGATAACAAGTTTGACAATTGGTACAACTAATTGTGCATTGTGGAAATTGTTGTCCAGAGACACATTTTCGAGTCAAGACAACATAAAACATTTAATACTAGCCATTGTGTCCATGATGGACCGATTTTGTCATTTCAAAGGGTTTATAAAAATGAAAAAGAATTCCTTGTACTGTACTTCTACGAGAGAGACACCCATATTTAGGTTTTAAAGGAAATATTCTTGTGTAAAAGCTTATTGGCCTTTCTTGTGTTTCCTGCTTCCACCCATCTGTTAAAATGTTTCTAGGAATGTACTTCCTTAAGTCAGTGTCAGCTTTAAGTGCAAGCGTATTGATTTTTTTTTTTTTTAACGGCCCTCATCATAACCTTCTTACTTGGACGTCAGTGAATTAATTTCCCGCCCAAGAATATCATCTCTGCAGCAAAGTATTTCTCTTCAGGAAATGTGTGCTTTTTGACAGCTGGAGTTAGTTATTCCAATTTACAGAGTGTTTGACATGAGGGAAGAATGAGTTTTTCTTGGAAATCAAAAATGAGACCACCTGGGTTATTTAACAAAGGGAAGAAAGTTTTCTACGGGTCAGACCATTTTTTTTTTCTTTTTGTTTTCATTCTATGTAATGTTTTAGAATGGCTGCCTATAATTTATGATTTAGCAGGACAGTCTCTCAAATAGTTATATCTAAAACACATTTTGTATTCTTCTGCTTAACTTTAAATATTTAAGAATCTGCATGTGTAATTTTGTAAAATGACTTGATACAGTATAAACTATTAAAAGGCTAAGTTCACCTTTGGAACATTTTGAACATTACACCCCTATTCAGGGTGTAACATGCTCTAGCACCTCCAGCCACAGCCCCCAATCTTCCACAACCCCTAGCAAAGCAGGCAGGGGTTCCTCTGCCCACACCCGCTTCCGCAAATGTACCACTTCGTCCTAAGGAGGTTGTATAATGTCTAGGATTTAAGGTGGAGATATCTGAATGATGCCAACTGCAGGCATCATTCAAATATCTTTTTCAGCCATCGATTCCCTGCCTCGTAAGAACAATCATAGCGCCCCCCGACCCCCCATCCTCGCAAGCTGGCATGCAGAAGCGAGCGCATACGTTCGTCGTGCCCACATATGTAAACGGTGTTCAAACCACACGTGAGGTATCGCTATGAACGTAGAGTGAGAGCAACAATTCTAGTCCAAGACCCCCTCTGTAACTCTAAACTGGTGACCTGTAAAAAAAAAAAATTAAAGTGCCTATGGAGATCGTACCGAAGTTTGGCGCCATTCCACGAGTGTGCGCAATTTTAAAGCGTGACATGTCGGGTATTTATTTACTCGGTGTAACATCATCTTTCACATTATACAAAAAAAGGGCTACTTTTTTTTTTTTTTTTTTTTTTGTTTTTTTTTTTATTCATAAAACCGTTTTTTTTTTCCCCCCAAAAAAAGCGTTTGCTGCGCAAATACAGTGTGACATAAAAAGTTGCAACGACTTCCATTTTATTCCCTAGGGTCTCTGCTAAAAAAAATATATAATGTTTAGGGGTTCTGAGTCACTTTCTACCAAAAAAGTATTTTTACATGTAGGAGAGGAGTGCCAGAATAGGCCTGGTATGGAAGTGGTTAAAAACAGTGCGGCTGTGGGTGGCGCTATCAACACAGCCACATTATCCATTCATAGAAATCTATTAATAAATTAACTAGTCCTGTCTGCCATTGTGGCAGATGGCTTGTAGTTCTCAATGAACTGCGAGGGCACTGGTGAGCGCTCTAGTAGTTCATTCACACTTTGTACAGCATTCAAAAACCCATGCACAGGTAAGTGCAGAAAACTATACGCAATGTCTGCAGGAGCCTGACATTACACCTGTGATTTACTGATCATAGATGAAATGTTCTTCAGGATCCCGAGAACAAAAATGTGTATTTTTTTTTATTTGCAAAATCATGTGCATTTAATTTCATCAATTAGAAAACCACCTGTTCAAATTTACACAAATCCTAAATCAATATACAAACTACCATGTGACTATCAAAAACAAGATTCTCTATGGGTAGAAAAAAACAGTCCAAAATCCACCCATTGTTGCACTCCTCTGGCATTGATCTTTGTATTCAATCCCCAGGAATGCCCCTGTGCGTTTAGAAGATTCACTCAGCAAATATTGACCCCTTATTTGTTAAGCGGGGTCAGAAATTGTCTGTATATGATTTACCTATGTTCTCTTTGGATGTTCTCCATTCCCAGAACTTTTGCAAATAGAGCCTAAAGAGCCAAGATTTGCATGCGCAACCTGCCATCTCTGAATTTCACAGAGATGCTGATTGGCCCTGACCGAGCTGAAAGAATGGCGTAACATCAGGCTGTTTTTCTTATCTTTTTTGTTGGTGAGTGTGGGGGAAAATATGTAATTTAAAATTCCTTTTCAAGTTCTATTTGCATCTGAAGCCCTGCTAAACACTTGTTGCCAATTTTTTCCACACCTTCTTACCTTTTTGGATAAGAATGAGGGAAGCTTTTTAGCACCAACATGCAATCGATAGACACACCCCTGTCATGCCCCAAAGTTACAGAAACCATGAAAAAATAATACATGAATACACAAAAATGATTTGTAAAACCCACACATACTTTTTTTCTCTTACGTCCTCTGACAGTCACCACCAATGGGTATTGACCTCTTATCCATAGGAGCAAGCTAGGCATAAGACTTGTTAAAAACAAAGTAATTTACATAGACACACCTATGGGGGCTGTCCCACTGGTCCAATACCCCCCTGCTATCAGCCATCCCAACTCAGTTTGTCTTCTGCCTAGTTAGGAGTAAGATAGGCTCTCCCTGTGCTGGGGCTACAGTCTCAGCCTTTTCTTCTGTTTTATGATTTTATTTTCTCAAGTGTGTTTTCTTACACTACTAGCTGTTTATTTCTCAGCATTTAATTAGTTGATTCTTCGGATGACGATGGCGTTGCGGAGCTGGGAGTCGGACTGGTCGTCCTGGTATTCCAGGACAGAGGGCCTTATGGAGTCCCAGCCCGCCATCGAGCATTTAGCAGGCTATGCGTATGCCCTGGCATTCGCAAACGACCTATCCCTGTCCTCAGGGATGATAGCCTGCGAGGTGGCCACCTCGCTTGGACGTCTCACCCACGGTTCCGTGCGTTGCTAGTGTCCTGCATTTTTGGCTGACGGCACCCCCACCACCTGGTGGGAGGCTTCCCGTCGATGAGGCACCCATGCCATCGGGTACGGTAAGTACGTTCTGTGCGGCCATTTTCCTGGAGCCTCCCATTACTTTCTATGGGCAACCATTTTTCCTTAGACTGTTTTGTTCCTAGTTCAGCGTCATGCAGTGACATCACTTCCTCTTTCTCTGCAGTGGAGATCGGCTGGCGTGTGGTAACACTTGTGGGGTCTGTCTTGCTGTTTTTTGTGGGGAATATCTCTGGCTGTCATCTCATTCCTACTTGCGGGGTCTGCTTGCGTAGTCCTTCATAGCGGTGGGATCGCTGTGCGCTAAAAGGGCCAGTACCTTGAAAAAAAAATGTTTTTTTTTCCTGATGGAGTCCCAGGACAGCAAATTTCCCCCAGTCTTAGTGGGTGATTCAGGTTCCTCGGGATCTTCTGCGCTGCCTGCTCTCACTGCTGCACTTGGGACTTTAGCGTCCAACGTGGATCTTCTGCTGGCTGAACGGGATACTAAGACGAGGCCTAGGCTTTCTCTATCTTCTGATTCCGATTCTGATATGGTTGCCGTAGACAGTGTGCCCCTTGAAGGGTCTCGTTCTTCCCAGTCTGAGGGGGAGGATGAGGAGGGGAATGATTCCCCCCCTGGGTCGGCCGAAGACCGCGCAGCTATGGCTGTGCTGATTACTGCTATTAAGGATACACTACATTTAGAGGATGAGCCCAAACCTCTGGGCAAGCGGTCCTATTTTGGTACCCGCGAATCCCGTAAGGCGGCGCAGGTGTTCCCTAGCCCCGCTGAGTTCCTCGAAACTGTAAATGAACAATGGCACAATTTGAAGCGCAATTTTGTGGTGCCTAAAAGGTTTCAAGTCCGTTAACCTTTTGCGTCTCCTACGGATTTGCGCTGGACTCTGGATCCTAAAGTGGATCACACTGTGTCTAGGTTGAACAGGGCCACTCTGGTACCCACCGAGGATTCCCCGGTGTTCCGGAATCCTACAGATAGGAGGCTGGAATCCCTTGCCCACCATTCCTATATGGTGGCGGGTTCCATGCTGAAACCTATTTTCGCCTCCGTCATGGCGGCTCAGGCTGTGGCAGATTGGGCTAAGGTGCTCAAATGCACCCTCGTGTCTGATTCTGCCCCTCCTACTACCTTGGAGATGGTGGACCAGATTTACCAAGGGGTCATGTATCTGTGTGATGCGGCCTTGGATGAGGCCCCATTGGCGGCTCTCCTATCGGGGGTCGCGGTACTTAACCATCGCTTGATTTGGTTAAAAAGCTGGTCGGCTGACCAGACTTCCAGGAAGACGGTGTCTGACATCCCTTATGCAGGGAATCGTCTTTTTGGGGATTCCCTGGATGAATTGGTTAAAGGTGTCACTGGGGGCAAGAGCACTCTGCTGCCCCAGAATCCTAAGGGTAAGTTCTTGCGCGGTAAGCGGGCCCTTCCTTTAAACCAAATCAGGGGTCCTTTCGTGCCCTCAAGGCGCAGGACAAGGGAAAACCCTTCAAGGGCCAGTGTGGCCAGAGGAAGCCCTGGGCAGGCAAACCAAAGGCTGCCCAGGCTGGTGTGGCGGCTCAGTCCGCCACTGCCTGAAGGGGCGCCCTCACCCGTTTCAGGGGTGGGGGGACGTCTGCACGGTTTCCTCCAGCCTTGGCTGCTCCGGATTCCGGACAGGTGGGTTCAGGAAATCATTCGATCAGGCTACAAGATCAAATTTCTTTCGCGGCCGGCGGACAGATTCTTTCCCTCAAATCTTCATTTGACCCCAGATCGGTTGCGCGATCTTCATCGGGTGGTGCAGGATCTCCTGGCCCAGGGGGTTGTCTTCCCGGCGCCTCATTGGGACAGATTTCGGGGATTTTATTCAAATCTGTTCACTGTGCCCAGAAAGGAGGACAAGGTGCATCCGATTCTGGACTTGAAAGCTCTGAACCGCTTTGTGTGCGTTCAAAAATTCTGCATGGAACCCCTCCATTCGGTGATGGCCTCCTTGAGTCCGGGAGATTTCCTGGCTTCCATTGACCTAAAGGATGCGTATTTACACATTCCCATATTCGAGGGTCATCAGAGGTACCTCCGATTCGCTATTGTGGAGGAACACTATCAGTTTGTGGCGTTACCTTTCGGTCTCGCTTCGGCTCCAAGGGTGTTTACCAAAGTGCTGGCTCCTGTTCTGGGCCTGTTACGGGTACAGGGCATTGCGGTCTTGGGATATCTGGACGATCTCCTGTTAAAATCGAGTGCCAGTCAGAGCCTGCTGCGCGATCTGTCTACTACGGTTCAGACGCTCCAGGAGTTCGGATGGACCATCAACTTTCAGAAGTCTACTTTGTCTCCTTCGGTTCATTTCCCGTATTTGGGGATGGTCCTGGACTCCGCCCAAGCGAAGGTGTTTCTGCCGGAGGACAAGCTCCGGACCCTGCAGGACGAGGTGAGGTCCCTCAGGGACAACGAGTCCTCGTCACTCAGGACCTGTATGCGGTCCCTGGGATTGATGGTGTTGGCCTTCGAGGCCATACCGTTTGCACAGTTTCACACGCGGTCTCTCCAGGCGGAGATACTGGCCAGATAGGACAGGCTCCCCCGGTCCTTGGACCAGAGGGTGTCTCTGAGTCGCCAAACCAGAGTGGATCTTCTGTGGTGGCTCCAGTCCCCGGCCGTAGCGGAGGGAACATCCTTCCGGCCGTTGCTGTGGACGGTGATTACCACGGATGCCAGCCTGTCGGGCTGGGGTGGCATTCTGGTCAACCTGTCTTCCCAGGGCACTTGGTCGGTGGAGGAATCCTCCCTACCGGTCAACATCTTGGAATTGCAAGCGATCAGGCTCTGCCTGCTTCGTTGGTCGGATCATCTTCGAGGTGGGAAGGTTCGTGGCAAGAACGCGCGATCCTCTGGCAGACGCCTCAGATGCCTCGCATGCGCTGGTGGTGCCTTGGCACCGGTATCGTCTGACATATGCCTTCCCCCTGATTCAGTTGTTGTCCAGGTTCCTGCACAGGTTGGTCTCGGAACCGAAGTTGGTGATTCTGGTGGCCCTGGACTGGCCTCGCCGGTCCTGGTACACGGACATCATTCAACTGGCCGTCGAGCCTCCATGACGGCTACCGTTACGGGACGATCTTCAGTCTCAGGGACCGATCTTACATCCTGCTTTACAGTTGCTGGCTTTAACGGCATGGCTGTTGAAAGCCAGGTCCTGAGAGACAGGGGGTCTCATCTGAGGTCATTCCTACTTTGCTCAAGGCTGGGAAAGCCTCGCCCGGTAAGATATATTACCGTACTTGAAGGCTTATTTTGCCTGGTGTGAATCCAGAGGCTTCCCTCCTCGTGCCTACTCGGTGGCGAGGGTGTTGGCCTTCCTACAAACTGGTGTGGATCAGCGCCTGGCGTCGTCCACGATTAAGGGCCAGCTGTCTGCACTGGCCGTCCTTTTTCAGCGCCTCTTGGCATCTAACTCTTTGATTCGCACCTTTATTCAAGGTGTGCATCACTTGGCCCCTCCTCGGAGGGCGCCTCTACCTCCTTGGGACTTGAACTTGGTTCTGTCCGTTTTGCAGCGTCCTCCCTTTGAACACATCAGGGAAATTGCCTTGCCTCTGCTGTCAAAAAAGGTTGCTTTTCTAGTGGCGATCACTTCTGCACGCAGAGTGTCGGAGTTGGCGGCCTTGTCTTGCCGCTCCCCTTACCTGGTGGTTCATAGGGATAAGGTGGTCTTGCGACCCAACCAGTCCTTCCTTCCAAAGGTGGTTTCTTATTTTCACCTTAATGAGGACATTGTTTTGCCTTCGCTTTGTGCGAATCCTAAACATCCTAAGGAGTTTGCCTTACATTCCTTGGATGTTGTCAGGGCGATCAGGGTTTACCTGTCGTCCACTGAATCCTTTCGGAAGTCGGATTCTCTTTTTGTCCTTCCTGGGGAACTTCGAAGGGTATGGCTGCGTCTGCGGTGACCATTTCAAAATGGATCAGACAGACGATTGTACAGGCCTATTTGCTTAAGGAAAGGGTACCACCCTTCCCTGTCAAGGCGCACTCTACCAGAGCAGTGAGTGCATCCTGGGCCTTCCGGCATCAGGCTTTGGTGGCCCAGGTGTGCAAGGCTGCGACTTGGTCGTCAGTGCACACCTTTTCAAAATTCTACAAACTTGATGTTCTGGCATCGGCAGATGCCTCCTTTGGCCGCAAAGTTCTGTGTGCGGCAGTGCCTTAAGGGGGCCCTAGTTTTGAAGGTCCCTGGCTGTTGGGGTTGTTTTTCCCCCTTGTTTATTTGCTTTCCTGGGTTGTTGCTCCAGTTGAGCTTTTCTGTTGCCCAGAGGATACCTTCTGTTCACGTAAGGTTCCTTTCTCTGACGTGGGTGCTGCGTTGCCTTTGTGACGGTTACGTTTCCTACCCCTCATGTCTACACTGCTTTGGGACATCCCATTGGTGAAGACTGAATGAGTGGGCGGCGACTGTCAGAGGACGTAAGAGAAAACTGAATTTTTGTAAAATCTTACCGTAAAATTCTTCCTCTTGAGTCGCCGCCCCCCGCCCCTCTATTTGGTGTTCTTTGGACTTTAACTGCTTGCTACCAAACTGAGTTGGGATGGCTGATAGCAGGGGGGTATTGGACCAGTGGCACATTCCCCATAGGTGTCTATGTAAATTAATTTGTTTTTAACAAGTCTTATGCCTAGCTTGCTCCTATGGATAAGAGGTCAATACCCATTGGTGAAGACTGAATGAGTGGGCGTCGACTGTCAGGACTCAGAGAAAGGAATTTTACAGTAAGTTACAAAAGTTCAGTTTTCTCTATCGTTCATTGACAGATGCAGCTTCATATCTTCTTGGCCTTTGGAGTAGTAGGAATAGGACCTTAGGCAGGAAAAAAACGTCACCACGCCTATGGGGCAGTCCCTGCAGGCATAACCCCACACACTCTGCTACAGCCCTCAGTTTATTTCTGCCTAGTTTAGGAGTGGGACCTAGTTCCCTGCTGGGACTTCGGTCTTAACTGTTATTTTTTGGGAACCTCTTTTTGTAAACCTGGACTGTGGAAGAGTCCAAGCTGCCGATAAATATCTTGGAGCTCAGAGGAATAAAGCTTTGCCTGAGTCATTGGCCAACTCGTCTGCAAAGTTTCCCGATCCGGATTGAATCGGACAATGCCAGGGGCGTGGCGTACATCAATCAAGGGGGCACCAAGAGTGTCTTGGCGGCCCGGGAGGTGGCCCAAATTATGGATTGGGTGGAGATGTTTGTTTCAGCTGTCTCTGCTGTGCATATCCAAGTGTGGACAACTGGCAGGCGGATTACCTGAGTCGTCAGGGGGAGTGGTGCCTGCATGCGGAGTAGTTTCACCTCCTGTGTGTGCGGTGGGGGACACCCGATGTCGACTTGTTTGCTTCTCATCTCAACAAGAAGGTTCAGAGTTTTGTAGCCAGGTCGAGGGATCCTCTGGCCGACGCCACAGACGCGCTGGTGGCTCCTTGGGGTCAGTATCGGCTGATCTATGCCTTCCTTCTGCTGAAACTCCTGCCGAGGCTTCTGCGAAGAATAGAGGTGGAAGGGATACCGGTCATTCTGGTGACCTCAGACTGGCCTCACCGGGCTTGGTACGCGGACCTGGTAAGGTTGGTCGCCGATGCTTCTTGGAGACTTTCTCTCAGGAAAGATCTACTGTCTCAAGGGCCGATCTTCCATCCTGCTTTACAGTCACTGGCTTTTAACAGCGTGGCTGTTTAAAGCCAGGTATTGAAGGACAGGGGTCTTTCTGATTCCTTCACTATTGAAGGCCAGGAAGTCTACTTCCAGGAAGATCTATCATCGTACGTGGAAATCGAACATTTCATGGTGTGAATCGCTGCAAGTGCACCCTCGCTTGTTCTCGGTAGCTAGGGTTTTGACCTTTCTTCAAAAAGGGTATCAACAGCGTTTGGCTTTGGGCATTATCAAAGGCCAAGTGTTGGCTTTGGCTATTTGTTTCCAACATCCTTTAACTATGCGTGCACTGATTCACACTTTTATTCAGGGAGTGCGTCATCTGGCTCCTCCAATGCAATCCCCTCTGCCTCCGTGGGATCTCAATTTGGTGTTCTCTGTTCTTCAAAAACCACCTTTTAAGAACATTAGGGAGATAGATTCCCCTGCTCACTTTATCTCAGAAGGTTGCCTTTTTGGTGTCTATTAGTTCTGCCCGCAGGGTGTCTGAACTGGCAGCGTTGTCCTTCCGTTCCCCTTATCTGGTGGTCCACACAAAGTTCTCTGTGGACCTTCAACCTAATCAGTTTTCTTTCCAAGATGGTTTCTGATTTTCATTTGAATGAAGACATTGTGCTGCCTTCACTCTGTCCTAAGCCAAAGCATCCCAAGGACATTGCTTTGCATTCTTTGAATGTGGTTCGGGCAATTAGTTTACCTGGCGGCTACTGAATCTTTTGGGAAATCTGACTTTTTGTCCTTCCCGAAGGACCTCATAAAGGATTGGCTGCATCTGCTGCGACCATATCCAGATGTATCAGGCAGACGATGGTTCAGGCTTATTCACAAAAGGGTCAGGTTCCTCCTTTCCCGGTGAAGGCGCATTCTACTCGAGCACTGAGTGCCTCCCTTGGCTTTTCACCATCAGGCGTAGTGATGCAAGTTTGCAAGGCGGCAACTTGGTAGTCAGTGCACACATTCACAAAATTCTACGAGGTAGATGTGTTGGCATCTTCGGATGCCTCTTTTGGGCACAAGGTTTTGCAGGCTGCTGTCTAAAAGAGAACTTTTTTCTTTGAGGGTGTATGTTTTTTCTAGGTGAGCTCCAGTTGTTCTGGTTGGCTACGTTTTAGGAAATAAAGTTTCTTCTTTGCATTGTTTTTTCCCACCCCTCATGGAAATACTGCTTTTGGACGTCCCAATGGTCAAGAAGATATCAAGCTGCGTCTGTCAATGAAGATAGAGAAAACTGGATTTTTGACTTACCGTAAAAATCTTTCTCTGAAGTTCATTGAGACGCAGCACCTGCTCCTCTAATTATGAGTGGAATGGGGTTGTTGTCTTCTCTTCTAAACACTGCTTGCAATGAAACTGAGGGCTGTAGCAGTGTGTGGGGTTATGCCTGCAGGGACTGCCCCAAAGGTGTGGTGAAGTAGGGTGGCAGCATAACCTAATGGTCAAGAAGATATGAAGCTGCATCTGTCAATGAACTTCAGAGAAAAGGATTTTACGGTAAGTCAAAAATCCATTTTTCTCTGTCGCTCATTGACAGACGTAGTCCTCCTTGATTAATATCAACTCGGGTTATACTGCCCTCTACAGGAGTAGGACTAGACGGGAAAGAAAACGTTCTGGCCACACCCTAGGGGAAGTCCCAGAGGGTATATCCTCTCACTTCCTGCTACAGCAAATCAGTTTTTTCTGTCTGATACTTCAGATACGGATTCTGAGCTGGTCATTGCAGTCCCTTTTCTAGGGTTGTTGTCTCAGGTACGGTCTCCTCAGACAGTAAGGAGGACGCTTCTGCCTCCGCCATAGCACAAGAAGCATTGGTGGAGGCACTAGTTGTGTCTGTCCGGGAAACCTTAAATCTTGAGGTTACACCGGCAGAGGTAGCTGAGACTCGTATTCCTTTTTTTGGCACTAGCAAGCCTACCAAAATGATGAAGGGTTTCCCTTGCCCAAATGGGGTCGTCCGTAAACGAGCCCCTACTATTTCCAAACGCATTGCTAGGCACTATCATTTTGAGGAATCCCTCATTACAAAGATGGACGGTACCACCAATAGTGGACTCACCGATTTCCAGACTAAATAAAGCCACTGTTATCCCGTTGGATTGACAGAATGGGCCCCACCCATCTCTAGGGTGGGGGGACGTCTTCACCGGTTTCCGGATCCAGGGCTTTCCAGAATCCCAGATAAAGGGGTTCGCAAGGTCATATGGTCGGGATACAAGATCGAGTTTCGATCACTTCCACCGGTGCGATTCTTCCCTTCCAATATTCGACATCCCCGGGTCGCTTGAAAAGCTTTGCGGGGGACAGCTTGATGCAACAAGCAGTGATAGTTCCCATTCCTTGGAGGAGTTCTAGTCGAACCTGTTCACAATGCCCAGGAAAAAGGGCTAGGTGCGTCCAATTCTGGTCTTGGAAGAGATGGAGTCCATCCATACAGTGGTGGCCTCCCTGCATCAGGGGGATTTCCTGGTGTCCATAGACATTTAGGATGCCTATCTTCATATCCCCATCTTCGCAGAACATCAGCGTTTTCGTTGCTTTTCCCAAAGATCATCCCTGGTTCCCACCAGGAGACTGAACTATCTGGGCCTAATTTTGGATACATCCTTGGCAAGAGTATTTCTCCATGCGGAGAAACTCCAGAAGATTCAGTCAATGATTCGAATGTTGCTGTCCGTCAACTGGCTGGGATTGATGGTCGCCTCCTTAGAGGCAGTACCGTTTGCCCAGTCTCATACACGAATTCTCCAAAGAGGAGATTATTCTCATATGGAATCGGATCCGATTGAGCGAGCGGACCAGGGAGGCTCTGGTCTGGTGGCTTCGGTCTCCGATGCTCAGCCAGGGGAAGTCATTTCTTCTGATAAATTCCAGGTTACCGATAAATGTGTTGGAACTGGGAGCGATCAGACTTTGTCTGATTTATTGGACCAAGCAGCTCCAGGGCAGCCCGGTTCGGATCCAATCGGACTATGCCACGGTCATGACTTATGTCAATCACCAAGGGGCACCAAGAGTGCCCTGGCGGCCATAGAAGTGGCCAACATTCTTTATTGGGCGGAACAGTTGTTCCAGTTCTCTCCGATATTTATCACGGGGGTGGACAGGCAGATTATTTCAGCCGTCAGATTCTGGATCAAGAGGAATAGTCTCTTCATCCAGAGGTATTTCACCAGCTGTCCCTTCATTGGGGCACCCCGGATATGGATCTGTTGGCAGGTTGGCTCAACAGGGCTCGCGCCCGCGATCCTCTAGCGGACGCAGCAGACGCGCTGAGCGCCCCGTAGGGGAAGTATCAGCTACTGTATGTCTTCCCCCCTCAAGTTACTGCTGAGATTTCTCCGCAGGATAGAGGTGGAGGGAACTCCAGTTATCCTGGAAATTCCGGGCTGGCCTCGTCAAGCCGGGTACGCCGACTTGGGCAGACTAGTCCTTGGAGACTTCTTCTCAGGAAGGATCTGCGGTCTCAAGGACCGATCTTCCATCGTGCTTTACAGTCGCTGGCTTTAACGGCCTGGCCATTGAGACCCAGGTACTGAAGGACAGAGGACTGTCAGCTTCAGTTATTCCTACTCTAATTAAAGCAAGGAAAGCGGCTTTCAGCAAAGTCTATTATCGCACATGGAAGGCTTATATTGCATGGTGTGAATCGTTGGAGTTTTCCCCCACGTACCTATTCGGTGGCCCGAATCTTGGTTTTTTTCTGCAAAAGGGGGTTGAGCAGAAACTATCCTTGAGCACTATCAAGGGTCAGGTTTCAGCGTTAGCAATCTTCTTCCAGAAGCCTCTGGCTACTCATTCCTTGGTGCGGAATTTCATCCAGGGGGTGCAGCACTTGGCTTCGCCAGTGCGTGCGCCCTTACCACCCTGGGATCTTAATTTGGTGCTGTCGGTTCTTCAGAAACCTCCCTTTGAAAATATCAGGGAGATTCCCTTGCTTACATTATCCCAGAAGGTGGCCTTCTTTGTGGCTATCACTTCTGCACGCAGGGTATCAGAACTGGCTGCATTATTGTCATTCCCCATATCTGGGGATTCATAGGGATAAGGTAGTTCTTCATCCGAAGCCATCTTTTTTTCCTAAGGTGGTTTTCAGACTTTCATCTGAATGAAGATATTGTGCTACCTTCCTTGTGTCCTAAGCCCAGTCATTCTCGGGAATGTGCGTTGCATTCCTTGGATGTGGTGCGGGCAATCAGGGTATACCTGAAGACTACGGAATCGTTCCGTAAGACGGATTCACTTTTTGTGATCACGGATGGCCCCAGAAAGGGGTTGCCTGCATCTGCCGCGACTATCTCCAAATGGATTAGACAGACGGTGGTACAGGCTTATTCTATTAAGGGTCGGAATCCTCCGTTCCCTGTTAAGGCGCACTCCACTCGAGCGCTCAGTACTTCCTGGGCCTTCCGCCATCAGGCGTCAGTGGTCCAGGTGTGCAAGGCGGCTACCTGGTCGTCGGTGCATACTTTTACAAAATTTTATAAAGTTGATGTGATGGCATCGGTGGATGCCTCATTTGGCCGCAAGGTTTTGCAGGCCGCAATTTGAGGAGACCGGTGGTCTACCTCGAGGGTTTTTTTCCGTTGGAATTTCAGTTGAGTCTCATCTTTGATTGATGAGCCTTTAAAACTTCTAGTTGGCACCGGTTGGGCCTTCTAGATTGGATTTTGATTTCCATTTTCCCACCCCTCATTTGTGGCACTGCTTTGGGACGTCCCGAGTTGATATTAATCAAGGAGGACTACGTCTGTCAATGAGCGACAGAGAAAAATGGATTTTTGTAAAATCTTACCGTAAAATCCTTTTCTCTTAAGCTCATTGACAGACGTAGTACCCGCCCCTCTGTTTTTGAGTTGGGTTGGGTTAAATTCTCTAAACACTGCTTTGTGACCGAACTGATTTGCTGTAGCAGGAAGTGAGAGGATATAACCTCTGGGACTGCCCCTAGGGTGTGGCCAGAACGTTTTCTTTCCTGTCTAGTCCTACTCCTGTAGAGGGCAGTATAACCCGAGTTTATATTAATCAAGGAGGACTACGTCTGTCAATGAGCTTAAGAGAAAAGGATTTTACGGTAAGATTTTACAAAAATCCATTTTTTTCACAACTTTTCTGTTACTGCATTTTGCACAATACTTGCAGCTTTAATATATTAATAAGCCTAATGAATTTTATGGAGATCAACCCTGTAAAAGTGATTTGAGTGTATTCTTCATTGCGTAAATAATTTAAAGCGTTACTTTTAATTCTAATTTTTCTTTTTTTTTTTTCATTTTGGTAGAAAAATATAAAGTAGATTTATGCTTTTTAACTATATATGGTAAATACATTTATCTAATTTTTAAAATAGTCTGGAATCCACAGTATTGTCTAAATCTTTTTGGTAGTACTGTACTTAATTCGCTAAGATATCTTAAATTGCCATTTAAAGTTTTCTGAGATGCTGTGCCTATTAAAAAAAAAAAAAAAAAAAAAAAAACTAAATACGGTATTTTAAAGCTCCAGACATTCACTTATCAAAAAGTGAATACAATAAAATATTTACAGTGTCTTGCAGAAGTATTCACCCCCCCCCCCCCCCCGGCATTTTTAGTGTTTTGTTGCCTCACAACCTGGAATTAACATGGTTTGTTAGAGGATTTTCATCATTTAATTTACAGAACATGACCACAACTTTGAATATTTATTTATTTTTTATTGTGAAGCAAACAACAAGTAGGACAACATAACAGAAAAAGTCAATGTGCATAACTATTCACCCCCCTAAAGTCACTGCTTTGTAGAGCCACTTTTTGCAGCAATCACAGCTCCAGGTCGCTTTGGATAAGTCTCTATGGGCTTGCCACATCTTACCACTGGGATTTTTGCCCATTCCTCCTTGCAAAACTGCTCCAGTCTCAAGTCGAATGGTTTGCGCTTGTAAACCGCAATCTTTAAGTCTGATCACAGATTTTCTATTGGATTGAGGTCTGGGCTTTGACTAGGCCATTCCAACACATTTACATGTTTCCCCTTAAACCACTCAAGTGCTGCTTTAGCAGTGTGTTTGGGGTCATTGTCCTGCTAGAAGGTGAACCTCCGTCCTAGCCTCAAATCGCGCACAGAGTGGTAGAGCTTTTGCTCAAGAATACCCCTGTATTTTGCACCATCCATCTTTCCCTGTCACCCCCATGTTTCACTGTGGGGATGGTGTTCTTTGGGTGATGTGATGTGTTGGGTTTGCGCCAAACATAGCGTTTTCTTTGATGGCCAAAAAGTTCAATTTTAGTCTCATCAGACCAGAGCACCTTCTTCCACACATTTTGGGAGTCTCCCACATGCCTATTTGCAAACTCAAAACGTGCCATTTTGTTTTTTGCTAAAAGTAATGGCTTTCTTCTGGCCACTCTTTCATAAAGCCGAACTCTATGGAGCGTACGGCTTATTGTTGTCCTATGTACAGCTACTCCAGTCTCTGCTGTGGAACTCTGCAGCTCCTCCAGGGTTACCTTAGGTCTCTGTGCTGCCGCTCTTGATTAATGCCCTATTTGCCTGGCCTGTGAGTTTTGCTGGGCGGCCGTCTCTTGGCAGGTTTGCTGTTGTGCCATGTTCTTTCCATTTGGTTATGATTTGATGGAGCTCATGGGGATCAAAGATTTGGATATTTTTTTATAACCTAACCCTGACTTTTACTTCTCAACAACATTGTCTCTTACTTGTTTGGAGAGTTCCTTGGTCTTCATGGCAGAGTTTGGTTTATGGTGCCTCTTGCGCCTTTCAAAAAACGTGTGTAAATGTAATGACAGATCATGTGCCACTTAGATTGCACATAGGTGGACAGCATTTCACTAATTATGTGACTTCTGAAGGTAATTGGTTGCACCAGAGCTTTTTATGGGCTTCATAACAAAGGGGGTAAATACATATGCACATGCCAATTTTCTGTCTTCTATTTCTAAACAATAGTATTTTGTATATATTCTTTTCATTTCACTTAGACTATTTTGTTCTGATCCATCACATACAATTCAGATTAACAAAACATTAAACTCAAGGCTGTAATATAACAAAATGGGTAAAAAGACAAGGGGGGTGAATACTTTTGCAAAGCACTGTACATAGGCAACTTTCTAGTCAAACATTTTGAGCTCTTTGTAGGCATATAGAGAAAAGTCTCAAGCTAGGCACTCTGTTTCCAGGTGTGCTGTCCATGCTCTACGCAACAGCACAGACAGGCAAGGTTGAGGATTGTAAATGTTAGAGATTGCCACAAAATGAGAAGTTACTGCAACCCTGGTACACTCACGTACATCACGGAGATTTTATATCAAAAGTGGTCTTAATGGAAGAGCTGCAACCAAAAAAAGCCATTTATCAAAGGTAGAAAAAAAAACAAATTACCTACACTCAATTTTGTTTTAGTAAAAAACTTTCAATTTAGAAATGTCAGCAATTGCTGTGGACTGAAGAGTCTAAGTTTGAAATAGTTGTCTCTAACCAAAGGCAGTTTGTCCACCAAAGGGAAGTCTGTTGGCAGCAGTAAAGCATTAGGGACCCCCAGCCGCACAGCCAAAATAAAAAAAAAATCTCAGCACAATGAACCAAAATATTGTGCAAGAAATGGTGCTCTGTTCAAGCAACTGTCACTTCTTTCCAATAAATCTAAAGAACTGCTACCTGCAGAAGAAGACTGAATAATTACCTCTCCGGCAAAGTCTTTAGCGTCAGAACTTCAGTAGTGCCAAATGTTTGTTCGCCCCCAGGAAAGACTTGAGGCTTGTGGGAGGAACCATCAAGCCCAGAGAGTGTGCAGACATTTGCTACTCCGGGAGGTATTGAATGCTAAAGAAGTTGCTAGAGGCTTTCGCGATTGAAGACAGTGAAGTTTGGACGTGTCCCACTCTAGAAGTGGGCATTCAGAGTTGTCTTTTAATGTGAGCAATGCTTTAGATTTTTTTGGGGTCACTTTAAATACAAAGGGCAATAATGGCAAATATTGATTTCATTCAATTTTATATGTTTACTTCACCCACTAGATAAATATATCCATAGCAATTTTTTTAGAATTTTGTGCTTTGCAAAAGTGCCTTAAGCATTTCTACAATACTGTTTCTTTGGAATATTCGCTATGAGACTGCAAATATGTTATTTATCACTTTGAATAATGCATATTGCAATTTATGTAACTCATTGAACATTCCTGTCTTGCCTATTGTGTATAATAAGTTGTTCTGTTGTGGAATGGGAGTCATTAAATTTACAAATCTGAAGTGTTTTTTAGGGGTGTGTATGATGATTTATCTGCTAAAATGAACCTTTGGGCACTGGTAGATTTATTCTTCAGCTATTGGACTGCCATTAATTAAGCTCCCTAAACCTAACTAATCTTTGCTTGTTTGGTAAGACATTTGTAACATTGCATTGTTTCTTGACACTAGTATTAGTTGTTGCTGTACTATTGACTTCATGCCTACTATTCGATGTGTTACTGAAAAAGAACTTGCCGATAAATGTTTGTTTTAAAGTAAAACTCAACCCACAGGGCATTTCTTTTTTTTCTTAGCTTGAATAATTTTAGGGGCCGCTTTCTCTGGTCTGTGTCCGCCAACCCCCCCGTGTGCAGATTTTCTCACTTCTGTGTTGGTGACACCTAACGTACTGCTGTGTGATAGTTTTTTCCTCACATTCTAGGGGTTTTCTTCATATAGTTTTATGAAAACACTGGGGAGCCTTGTCAAAAGCTTGTGGTGAATTCCCAAAGGTAATTGAGGAGAAATTTAGTCTCAAGCTGGTTTGATTTTAAAGCAGAAAACGTACTGTAAACAGTATTTTTTTTTTATGAATGCATTCATAATACATCATGGAGGTATGTGCAGTGTAAAACATAGGAAACCAAAGTGAAATTACTTCTATTTTACTGGAACGTAAAGGAGAATAGTCGGAAATATGGGCGTTGCTAGTGCCATCTTCAGGTCTGTGCCTTGTTCTAGCTTCTAATGTTTCTGTTCAAGCCCTTGCATCAAATTTGTTTTCTATGCCCAAGTTCTGTCAGTACCACAGATAGCACAAGTATAGAGATCCACAGGGCAATGGAACCCAAAAATGACTAGACAAAATGTCAGAAGTGGGTAACCATGCCATTTACATATCGCACATGACCTATCGTCTGTCTGTGTTATTTACCTATCCTGAACTGGGTGGTATGAGATTACAGAATAGTTAGGTTTTTGAACAGAGCCAAAATATTTGTACAAACAATAAATTATAAATGTCAGTTTGAAACTAAAAGACATTGAGAAAAAAATGAAAACATGAATTTGTAGAAGACATTGAACTGATTCTGGCTAACAAAAAAACCTTTGTTTTATGGTTGGTCAGTAATCTCATCTATTAAAAGGCACTATTCTCATCTTTTCATTGTTTCGAGCTTCTAATTTAATCTATTAGAATTCTTTGGCGAAAGAAAGAAGTGGATTATGCCTGGGTAGTTCTTGAAACAGGTGCTGCAGATCATTGTCCTTAAAATATTTCAAAACATTTAAATACGAAAAATGTAATTTGTTCCTGGACGGTATAACTGCTGCAAGCTTAGGTTGGGCAACAGAAGCAGTAAACCTGATCCAAAGTTATTGGTCCTGCATATGTTACTTCAAAGAACATCTTTCCTTGATTAGACCTCTTAAGACCTTGCCGATTCAGCAAAACATTCTTTGAAATCTGAGCTAATATATATTTGAGTTCACTGATTTGGGTTCACAGAACAGTTCATTGCTAGGCGTTGTACTATAAGGCAAATTATGCCTATAAACAAATGATTAATTTGTAGATTATTGACACTGTTCTTGCCTTCAGACTCAGTTGACCCTGTACGGTGGTGTCCTTCAAATTGCAGTTTTCATAAGATGATCACTGTGACTGTCATCTGACCAATGTTTTATTAAATAGAGAGTGAAGTCACAGAATTAATCTGCAGTAGAACCTGCTGCTTATCTTAAAGCGGTTGTAAAGTCAGAAGGTTTTTTTTTTAATCTTAATGCATTCTATGCATTTAGATAAAAAGCCTTCTGTGTGCAGCAGCCCCCCCCCCCCCCAATACTTAGCTGAGCCCATCTCTATCCAGTGATGTCCACGAGTGCCTCAGGACTCCCTCTCCTGATTGGCTGTGACACAGAAGCCCCGCTATTGGCTCCTGCTGCTGTCAAACTCTACCAATCAAAAAAGAGAGGGGTGGGGGGCCATATGGCAGCTTCGTGTCTGAATAGATATGCGGAGCTTCAGCTTGGCTTGGGTGCCCTCATAGCGAGCTGTTTGCTGTGGGGGAACTCAAAAGGAGTGAGGGGCCAGGATCACAGAAGAGGGACCAGAGAGAAGGGGGATCTGGACTGCTCTGTGCAAAACCAACTGCACAGAGCAGGTAAGTATAATATGTTTGTTTTTAAAGGGGAAAAGACTTTACAATCCCTTTAGGACCATGACCTATCATGCTGGATACCCTTGCACTTCTCTAAATGCCATTATTACTTTTCATAGAAACTTGAATCTGATGATGATAATTTCAGATTTGCTAAAGACCTGCTGGAGCTAAAGACTCTGTGTTACTATACTACAGTCCAACATTACCTTTTATAATTGATAATCTGCCCATCATCTGCTTAACTAGTAAATAAGGCCTGTGTACCCTTTTACTAGTTCACTAAAAGTGTGAAGAACAAAATGCTAGTTCCCCACCAGAACCCAATGGGAAAGCCTTTTTTTTTTTCTGCAGAAGATGCAAATGATTATAAGCAGTAACACTGAACTCCAGAGATGGTCTTCAACTTGTCAGGAAGTTGGTGCTACTACAGTGATAGCCACAATTTTCTGGGTCCGTAACCACCAATAACATTTTTTTCAAAGAGTACAAGGTGTTCTCTGATTGGAGAAGTTGGAGGCTTATGTCAAGTTCCCTTAGGAACAATCCCAGCTGGTAGGACTCGGAAGACTCATCAATTCCACAATTCCTCCCTTTCACAAATCCCCTCAGTAAAAGTAATCAGGGAAACATCTAAAGCTCTCCACCAAATAAATGTATAATAAAACAAATATACTCACAAATAACAAATTGTTGTTATTCAATTAGGTTGAATGGAAAGTTTGTCAATTTGAAAAGCTAATTAAATCAAGTAAGGCATATTCAAGGCAATACCACTTTAAGACAAAGGGCGGCCCTCCCTCGGACAAAACGCTACATAAGTGAACGAGCTAAAGGACACGTTATCCTAAAGAAACTATGCCAGCATGTAGTGAAACGCGTCAATGTCACTCATACCTCACGGACAGAGGCAGTGGAAGCCCTTCTTTGAATTATGCATTAGTGCGAATTGCCGCGAAAGGACTTCCGAACTTCCGGTTTGGCGCAAGCCACGGATAGCTGCAGTCAATCAATATTCTGGACGCTGAACAGTGATCTTACCTACATCACACCTTACCTTATCCATCTGGATGCACTCACAATGGGAAGACAACAGGACTATACACTTCCCTGATAGGACCCTGTACCATCGACAACTATACATCACTGCAAGGCAGTAAGTGAAACTACAGACACCGATAGGAGGACAGAGAGTTTCACTAGCGCCTTGAACATTGCAACTGCTTATGATCATTCTGTTATATATATATATATATATATATATATATATATATATACACACAGAACATTTCTTGGGGAAATATATACTTTATCCATATTAGAATTCCACATCTAATTCTGCAGCTATCCATGTTGCTAATTACCATCATAGTCCTCATCAAATCCGTATACTGTTATACATAACGGGCCCAATCAATTTGGAAAATGCTGATAGTCCCTATCCGTTCAGGATACAAACTACTTGGTTCCCCTATGGACATTATGTTAACAGATCAGTGACTATGACCAAATTACAGCTATACATGGATGTTATACTACAGAAGATTATTTGAAGTGGACATTCCCATAATAATCAGGCCGGTACGGGCATAGTGCAATACAGATCTTATTTATTTGAATTCAGTCTTTGCACCTTTAAAAAAAAAATACCTTAATCAATTTGCACATTAAACACACGCCTGGAACTTATGTGATTTCTTTGTTTTTATATTCGCTTATTGCCTTAGTCTTGTGTGTCCATTCATGTGTTTTGTTGTTTGTTTTGCTGGAAATATACATACCTGACTCTTCGGGCTGTTTATATCACTATGAAACTTTAAGTGCCTGTATTTTTAAAATAAAATATGCACTTTCATTCCATGAGGCCCCGTTCACATAGGGGCGATCCGCCTTCGGGTGGCGACCTCCGAGGTCGCGGTGCGAGCAGCGCGCCGCGACTTCGGAGCGGCCGCCACGGACTTCATAACATTGAAGTCTATGGCGGTCGCCTCCGGGTCGCCCCAAAGAAGCTCCGGACCCTTTTTCTAAGTCGGAGCGACTTGTGTCGCTCCTATTAGAACGGGTCCGCAGCTTCCCTATGGAAGGCGACCTACGGTGACCTGTGAGGCGACCAGATCGCCTCACAGGTCGCCTTAGTGTGAACGGGGGCTTATATACCAGTTGAACTTGCCTAGTTCTTAACCTCTTCGCTATACCCCTGTGGGGCTTTACCTCCATCGGTATGGCATCTTTATGTAGAGCAATAATTCTTTTTTTTTCAGATCCTCAGAGGGTTCTTTGCCATGAGGTGCCCTGTTAAACTTCCAGTGACCAGTATGAGAGAGTGAAAGCGATATCAACATATTTAACACACCTGCTCCCCATTCACACCTGAGACCTTGTAACACTAACATGTCACATGACACCGGGGAGGTAAAATGGCTAATTGGGCCCAATTTGGACACTTTGACTTAGGGGTGTACTCACTTTTGTTGCCAGCGGTTTAGACATTAATGACTGTGTTGAGAAATTTTGAGGGGACAGCAAATTTACACTGGTATACAAGCTGTACACTTACTACTTTACATTGTAGCAAAGTGTCATATCTTCAGTGTTGTCACATAAAGATATAATATATTTACAAAAATGTGAGGGGTGTACTCACTTTTGCAAGATACTGTATTACGTGTATATAACGCACCTTTTGATCATTATTTTTTGTGTCTAGGGTGTTTGTATTATATATACGTTGTAGGTTTAAATCCTTTTTCTGAGCACTACTCGTATGTTTTAAATACTGTATTTATTGGTGTATAACACGCACCTTCATTTTAATAAGGAAGTTTCAGGAAAAAAACATTTTAAATAAAAATAACAGTACACAGCCCCTTTCATTATACCGCCCCCCTATACATTGCACAGCCCCCTTACATTACACCCCCCATGCAAAGTACACACCACCTTTTATTATAAAGGCCCCTTTACATTGCACAGTCCCCCTGCACTCCCAGGAGACTCCCAGTCTCCTGGGACAGCCCTGCCAGCATTCTCTAAAGTAAAAAAAAAAAAAATGCCAGCCCAAAATCATAGATCCTTCTTACATTGTGTCACTGTCATTGTAAACCAATGCCTCTGAATACCTTGTTGGCAGGAAGAGGAGCACGGCCAGAAAGAACGAAGCTAACAAGGTATGTAAAGGCACCGTTTTTCAATGACAGTGAAATAATGTAGGAAGGATCTATAAAATGGGGCTGGGATGCCCCAGAACCAAGAGAGGCGGGGGGGCATTCTGACACCCCTCTAATGTGTGGCACCCGGAGCGGACTGCCTGATACCCTGCCCCACCCCCGGTGGTAAAAAAGAAACATGGGTGTAGAACACGGACTCATTGATTGGTTGCACTATATTTTCAGGGGGGAAAAGTACGTCTTATACGCCAATAAATACAGTATTAAAAAGAAGTATTTTTGTTCACGTTCAAAAACGTGTAAGCACAGCATGGAGAACAGTACTTCTGTTAGACAAATATTCTCCAGTAATTCATTAATAATAATGGCAGTGTTAGAAACAGAATTTTATGAACTTCCAGAGCTTCTTCCCAGAAATGTATCGGCTTGCTGCAATAATTTACATTTAACTGCAACCTCAGGCTTCATACCATTCTAAATCATACGATTGAACATAGCTAGCCTCTAATATTCTTATAGTGCTTACATTAGCACTTTCATATCCACTGGAAATATATATTTTTTCTATTAGAAGTATAAACATTGTACACCATCTTATGTTATAATTAAAGTTTGTTAAACTGTATTAAAAGTGTATTCCTAATTGTTAGTAAGGGAATACACTTGGAATAAATGGGAAGTTGAAGTTGAACGAAGCCCTCCTACCCTTTACAACCTCCAATGTCGTGCTATACATATGATCAGTTATGACACCAATTATTTGATGGGTTGACAAATCAATTGACTGCACATCACACTGATTGTTATCATTTACGGCACGCCTCA
Organism: Pelophylax lessonae; assembly: GCF_965119305.1. Taxonomy (NCBI): domain Eukaryota; kingdom Metazoa; phylum Chordata; class Amphibia; order Anura; family Ranidae; genus Pelophylax; species Pelophylax lessonae. The sequence continues at coordinate 514,682,464 of NC_138770.1, read as the reverse complement.
AATGTAACTGTTTTCTGAAACTTTTAAATTGATGGTTTTAGTTCTGCTTTAATGCGAGATAATTGATCCAGTCATTAAAGGCTTATTTTTTAAAAAATGCAAAGGTTTTAAGGTTGTGTAGAAACCAATGGACGAAATCACCCACCAGTTTCATATACAAACCCAATTACAAAAAAGTTGGGACACAGTATAAATTGTGAGTAAAAAAGGAATGGACTAATTTACAAATCTCATAAACTTATATTTTATTCACAAGATAATATAGATAAAATATCAAATGTTGAAAGTGAGACATTTTGAAATGTCATGCCAAATATTGGCTCATTTTGGATTTCATGAGAGCTACAGATTCCAAAAATAATGGGACAGGTAGCAATAAGAGGCCAGAAAAGGTAAATGTACATATAAGGAACAGCTGGAGGACCAATTTGCAACTTAAGTCAATTGGCAACATGATTGGGTATAAAAAGAGCCTCTCAGAGCTGCAGTGTCTCTCAGAAGTCAAGATGGGCAGTGGATCACCAATTCCTCCAATGCTGCGGCGAAAAATAGTGGAGCAATATCAGAAAGGAGTTTCTCAGAGAAAAATTGAAAAGAGTTTGAAGTTGTCATCATCTACAGTGCATAATATCATCCAAAGATTCAGAGAATGTGGAACAATCTCTGTGCGTAAGAGTCCAGGCAGGAAAACCATACTGGATGCCCGTGATCTTCAGGCCCTTAGACGGCACTGCATCACATATAGGCATGCTACTGTAATGGAAATCACAACATGGGCTCAGGAATACTTCCAGAAAACATTGTCGGTGAACACAATCCACTGTGCCATTGCCGGCTAAAACGCTATAGGCCAAAAAGAAGCCATATCTAAACATGATCCAGAAGCGCAGGCGTTTTCTCTGGGCCAAGGCTCATTTAAAATGCACTGTGGCAAAGTGGAAAACTGTTCTGTGGTCAGACAAATCAAAATTTGAAGTTTTTTGGGAAAACTGGGACGCCATGTAATCCGGACTAAAGAGGACAAGGACAACCCAAGTTATCAGCACTCAGTTCAGAAGCCTGCTTCTCTGATGGTATGGAGTTGCATGAGTGCGTGTGGCATGGGCAGCTTACACATCTGGAAAGGCACCATCAATGCTGAAAGGTATATCCAAGTTGTAGAACAACTTATGCTCCCATCCAGATGTCGTCTCTTCCAGGGAAGACCTTGCATTTTCCAACATGACAATGCCAGACCACATACTGCATCAACATCATGGCTGCATAGAAGGATTCGGGTACTGAAATGGCCAGCCTGCAGTCCAGATCTTTCACCCATAGAAAACATTTGGCGCATCAAAAAGAGGAAGATGCGACAAAGACCTAAGACAGTTGAGCAACTAGAAGCCTGTATTAGACAAGAATGTCTCCTCAGTCCCCAGACATTTGCAGACTCTTTTATAAAAAGAAGAGGGGAGGCCACACAGTGGTAAACATGGCCTTGTCCCAACTTTTTTGAGAAGTGTTGATGCCATTAAATTTAAAATGTACGTACTTTTCACTTAAAATGATTTTTCTCAGTTTAAACATTTGATATGTCATCTAGGTTGTATTCTGAATAAAATATTGAAATTTCCACATCATTGCATTCTGTTTTTATTCACAATTTGTACACAGTCCCAACTTTTTTGGAATCGGGTTTGTAGATACAGGGTGGTGCAGGTGTAGTCAGGTGTAGGCATAGCAAGCAGAAAACACTTAATTGTGAATCTGGGGCTCAGAGTTATTTACTACTCCAGAAAAATAAAAAGATGCCAGTGATTGATCCCATCATTTAACTGACAACTAAATTTAGATTTAAAGGAAAGAACAGTAAATAAATGAGTACAGTACTGTGCAAAAGTTTTAGGCACTTGTGAAAAAATGCTGTAAATTAAGAATGCTTTCAGAAATAGAAATGGTAATGGTTTATTGTTCTCAATTAACAAAATGTAAAGTAAATGAACAGAAGAGAAATCCAAATTATATCAATATTTGGTGTGACTATCCTTTGCCTTCAAAACAGCATCAATTCTTCTGGGTACGCTTTCGCAGTTTTTAAAGGAACTTGGCAGGTAGGTTGTTCCAAACATCTTGGTGAACTAACCACAGATCTTCTGTGGATGTAGGTTGTCTCTTCATGTATTCCCAGACAGACTCTATGATGTTGAGATCAGGGCTCTGTGGGGGCCAAACTATTTCTTCCAAAGCGCCTTGTTCTTTACACCTGAAGGTGGTTTTTAAAGACAATGGCTGTATATTTGGGGTCATTGTCCTGCTGCCAACCACATGCCTCCCTGATGGTATGAGATGATGGATAAGTATCTTCATGTATTTCTCAGCATTGAAGACACCATTGATCTTGACCAAATCCCCGATTCTATTTGCAGAAATGCAGCCCTAAACTTACAAGCAACCTTTACCATGTTTCAGTGTTGCCTGCAGACACTCATAAATACACCACTCTCCAGCCCTTCAGTGAACACACTGCCTCCTGCTGCAGCCAAATATTTCAAATGGACTCCTCAGTCCAGAGCACCTGCTGCCATTTTTCCACACCCCTCGTTTTAATACATAGTTGAGTTGATTAGTCTTTGTTTCCATGTCGGAGGCATGGCTTTTTCTCTGCAATTCTTCCATGAAGACCATTCTGGCCAGACTTTTGCTGACAGTAGATGGGTGTACCTGGGTCCCACTGGTTTCTGCAATTTCTGTGCTGATGACACTGCTGGACATTTTCTAGTGTCAAAGGAAAGTAAGCATGATGTGTCTCATCTGCTGCATTAAAGTGATTGTAAAGTCTCGTGTTTTTTTTTTTTTTAAATAACAAACGTTATATTTACATGCTGTGTGAAGTGGTTTTGCTTAGAGTGGCCCATATGCTCCTTCTCTGGTCCCTCTTCTGTGCTCCTGGCCCCTTACTCCTGTTTTGTGTCCCCACAGCAAGCAGCTTGCTATGTGGGCACCCGAGCTGAGTCACAGCTCCCTGTGTCCATTCAGACACAGAGCCGCAGCCTGGCCCCGCCCCCTCACTCTCCTGATTGGCTGACTGACTTTGACAGGAATGGGAGCCAATCGCGCTGTGCCACGCTGCGGTCTCAGCCAATGAGGAGTGGAGCCCAGAGCAAATGAGACAATCTGCAACATTATTGGATAGAGATGAGCTCAGGTAAGTATTAGAGGGGCTGAAGGTTTTTTTTTTGTCTTAATGCATAGAATGCAATAAGATTAAAAACAAAAACCTGCTGCCTTTACGATCCCTTTCAAGCGGAGTTCCGGGCTCAAAATAAAAAAAATCGATTTTGGGCCATCCACATACTGAGGGCCACCTGAAAAAAAAATTGATTTTTTTGGCCACTTACCTTGATATTGAAGAAAATATACTCACCTTCCTTCCACTTCCTCCCTCTGTGGCCGTGGCCATCGCCGTCATTTCCGGTTTGCGATGACTCCTGGGAGCTGAACATCATCGCTCCCACGAATCAATGCGCCTGCACCGGCCCCGCTCATCACTTCAGGTGCAGGCGCGGCATTCCCTGCTAAACAGCTTCTGGGCATGCCCAGAAGATGTGCAGGGATGCCGCGCCTGCACCGGAAGTGACGAGCAGGGCCAGTGCAGTGCATTGTGGGACTCCGACGTCACCGAGGAGGCCGCAGAAGAGGACGCGCTGGCTTCAGCTGCCCACACCTGAGATGGAGAAGAACTTTTCAAGGTAAATATTTCTTCCTACAGGTAAGTGCGACCCGGGACAGTTCAGAGGCTAACCATTGTGGAATGTACTAGCCCTGACTGTCCCGGGGGTATTTTTATCTAAATTTGACCCACGAGGCCGGAACTCCGTGTTAAGTTTCATTTGCCGACCACTGCACCTACAGTCCTTAGCATTACCCTGTTTCAATTAATGAATGTGTTTCAACCTACATATGAAATTGATGAGCATTAGAACCTGCTTGGTGTAATTGGAAACCCTACACCTAACTCTAATCCTGCAAAATCTATGACTTTGTACAAGTGTAAGCCTTGTTGGTGGTTTAAAGCCAGAGGGTTGTCACAGTAAATATTGATTTGATTTAAGTTTTTCTTCTCTTCACTCACTGGTTATTTTGTAAATTGTACTGTATGTCATTGCTCCTAAAAAAAAAAAAAAAAAATCTGTCATACTGATCCAGTGGCCTCAGTACAAGATTACAACATAACTACCCTTTAAAATGGTAACCTGAAACATTGCATATGAATTTGTTTTATATACACTGCTCAAAAAAAAATTTAATCAGCGTGTAGCATCAAGTCAATTAAACTCCTGGGATATTAATCTGGTCAGTTAAGTAGCAGAAGGGGTTGTTAATCAGTTTCAGCTGCTTTGGTGTTAATGAAATTAACAGGTGCACTAGATGGGCAACAATGTGGACGACCTCTAAAACAGGAATGGTTTTACAGGTGGTGGCCACTTACATTTTTACCCCTACTCCTCTTTTCTGACCTTCACTAGTTTTGCATTTGGCTAGGGTTAGTTTCACTACTGGTAGCAAGAGGCGATACCTGGACCCTTTAGAGATTGCACAGGCAGTCCAACTCCTTCAGGATGGCACATCAAAATGTGCCATTGCCAAGAGGTTTCTTCCAGCACAGTCTCAAGAGCATGGAGGAGATTCAAGGAGACAGGCAGTTACTCTAGGAGAGCTGGACAGGGCTGAAGAATGTCCTTAACCCATCAGCCGAACCGGTATCTGCTCCTTTGTGCAATGAGTTACAGGATGAGCACTGCCAGATCCAGAGCCCTACAAAATGACCTCCAGCAGGCCATTGGTGTGACTGTTCTGACCAAACAATCAGAAACAGACTTCATGAGGGTGGCCTGAGGGCCCGCTGTTCTCTAGTGGGCCCGACATTCTCTAGTGGGCCAGACGTTCTCTAGTGGGCCATGTGCTCACTGCCTGACACCGTGAAGCTCAATTACCATTGAACACCAGAATTGGCAGGTCCACCACCAGCGCCCCGTGCTTTTCACAGATGAGCAGGTTCACCCTGAGCACATGTGATAGATGTGAAAGGGTCTGGAAAAGCCGTGGAGAATGTTATGCTACCTGTAATATCATTCACCATGATCGGTTTGGTGGTGGGTCAGTGATGGTCTGGGGAGGCATATCCATGGAGGGACACAGACTTTGACAGGCTAGACAATTGCACCCTGACTTTCATAAGGTATCAGGATGAAATCCTTGGACCCATGTCAGACCCTATGCTGGTGCAGTGGGTCCTGGTTTCCTCCTGGTGCACGACAATGCCTGGCCTCTTGTGGAGAGAGTATGCAGCCAGTTCCTGGAGGATGAAGAAATCGATACCATTGAATGGCCCCCACGCTTACCTGATCTAAATCCAGTAGAACACCTCTAGGGCATTATGTTTTAGTCCATCTGGCGCCGCCAGGTTGCACCTCAGTCTGTTCAGGAGCTCATTGATGCCCTGATCCAGATCTGGGAGGAAATACCCCAGGAAACAATCTGTCAGGCATGCATACCACCTAGTGGGGTCCATACAATGTGCAGAGTACCTTTTTATGTTTCTGCAAGGAAATTTCAGCAAAATGGACTAGATCCTGCATCATTTTTTCCTCTTTGATTTTCGGGGTATCTTTGAATTCAGCCCTCTGTAGGTTGATCATTTTCATTTCTATCAAACAATGTGGCATCTTTTAGTTCTCAACACATTACCCAGTTCATATCAGTATAGATATCCTGCATGATATTTTTCCCCCGTGAGATCTGATGTGTTTTGAAAAAAAAGTGTCTTTCGTTTTTTTTTTTTTTTAGCAGTATATATGCAGCAATCCAGTGCAAATTTAGGCTACTTTTCACATATTTACCTGACCATCCATATTTTCTTTGCTGAAAATAAAAAGCATGATAACTGAATATCTAAATCTATACATGGACATGATTGAGCGGTCATGCTGATCAGTCCCTCTACCTCAATATGGCTCTGTATAAGGCTGCAAACAGTGAATGAGTGTCTGAAAGGAAACACTTTGCTGTGCTCGCTGTAGAAAACCCATAATATTCTGGGAATCCTGGGTCATAGGTGTTTTTGCGTAAAATAAAGAGAAATTAAAAGTGTATTGCTTACCTTTAAAACCATAGAGCAATGTAGCAAGAAGGACATGTGCAGCCTACTTTTAAATCGCAATTCTCACCACTTTGTACATTATGCAAGAACAAGTACATTATAGGGGACTGCATACGACCAGCTAGAACCTATTTACAAGGAAGATGATGGAAGTCAATAACACAATCGGTAGACAGCAGTTAACAAAAAAAAAATGATACTGCTTTGTTAAAGCTTAACTTGTTAATTCAGCAGTATTATTACATTGTTGAATATATTTTTTAAATTTAAACAGTGCAAGTACCTGATTTTGACCTGTTATAGGCCTTTTGCAATTTATTGTAAAGTAGACCTGAGATTGAAAGGGAAAAGCGTGTGCGCTAACAAGGGGCTTGCCAATGAGAAGGAAGGAGCAGGGTGAAAGAGCAATGAGCTCATGTGTGTGCTGCCTCTCCTTTCACTGTCCAGTCCCAGGCTGGGGGAGGGACAAGTCCAGTATATGTTGACTGCGGCAGAGAAAATACTGCAGTTCTGCTACCTTGCCAGCAAGGCTGCTACCTTGCCAGCAAGGCTGAGTTGTGTGTCAGAGCTGTGTAAATCTAAGGACTTGATGGACAGATATTCATTGGCTAATAAAAGAGTTTCCCTAAAAAAATATATAGCCATTTGCCTGGAGTTATCGGTATATCTCATTTTACCTTAAACATATTAATCAATTTTAAGTCCTTTTTTTCTACAACATTTTTAGTTTTTAAATGTAAGTTTTGCTTTATTTCATAATGCTAAAAAAACTTCTTCAAAAGTGTTAGCTGCTGTGTTGCACTAGCTGTCATTGAGAAGCAGTTATCAGAAATAGCCCGGCACACTCATTGCTTGTGTTTTTTCTTTTGTAAGGACGTGTGATTACTAAGCAAGTTTAGATTACATATCCTTAGTACGTGCCATGAGTTAAGTATTTCTGGAGACAGCAGTATTTTTCATGAATATTTTCATAAGGCCCCTGAACAGTATTGCTTGGCATGCCATCTGACTTTATTCAGGTCACACCTTTTTTTTTTTTTTTTTTAAATCGGTCTACTACATTGCTGCAATGCAAAGCAAACTGCGCCTTGATTTATCTATCATCTGCAGCAGCATCTGGTATTCTGTGGCAGATGACCGGGAAGAGATTGCAAATATTTCTATAGAAACTATTGATGCTTGTGGGATCACCTCTGCAGAGTTTTGTCTTCTAGCCCAACAATAATTTGGCTACTTCCCTCTCTAGCATCTGGTTTGCAATTTCAGATGCAAAAAATGCAGCAAAAAAAAACTAACCTGGTGTGGGAAAAATAAAATGATATAGATAGATAGATATATATACACACACACATAGTACGTACAGCACAGTGGTGACATAGCCTGATCTCCTGAGACCAGCAGTGTCTATGCTCTCACACTGGAGATACACAGCTATAAGGCTCTAAGTACATGCATATATAAGAAAGTACACTGCTACTTTTTCAACAGAAAAGGTAAATACTTCAGGATACTGCTTATGCGCTAATAACATTTCATGATGAATCCCTAGAACAAGGGATATCTTCACATTTGCGTTCAGTTTCATTTTATGGGAGCTGCCACTGCTGACTTAATTTTGAGGATTCATGCTTTGGGGCTCATTTTTAGTTTACTACTTACCATGTAATTTTCCTGGAACCTGCTTTTTCCAGGTCAAGGACTTGCCAGTTAGTAAAGTAAGTATAGGTATAACAGCTTTTGAGCATGCTTCTTCAGAAATGAATAAAAATTTAAATCTCTCAGTGGTTGAATTTGTGTATTTTAAACCAATGCTATCATTGGGGAACCCTAAGCAACATATCCATTCAAGCAAATTGTTAGTTTAATCTTCTGCTATTTTTGTTGCATAAATGATTTGGCAATGCTCTGTTATGCTTTGTTGAGAATATGAAAATTGTGCTGGGGGCCTACTTTCCAAAGTCCTTGTATTTCCTCATTTTGCTTAGACCTAGAAACAATACTGGTAGTATTAGTTTTTGTGGGAAATGTTTATTCTTACAGTTCAAATGCAGGCCGAAGTCAGCAACTAATCATTTTAATTCATGTTAATGTTGTCCCTGTTTGCAAAACTGAGCTTATTTTGTTAGGTAACATGCTATACTCTTAGAATTTTTTTCTTGTCCCTTTTAGGGCACACAACGTATTTTGTCATCAGGTTATACTGCTACCTACAGGAGGAATGGACACAAACTTTAGGCAGGCCCTGGATAGTTCTACCACTACCAGAACACCTACTTTTAAGCTATTGTCCTAGGAGGATGAACATCCTCTCATTAACAATACTTTCTCTATCGCTCATTGACAGACGTAGTCCTCGGTGATACAGCACCTTCGGGTTATGTTGCCTCCACAGGAGTAGGACTAGACAGGAAATAAAATGCTCTGGCCACACCCTAGGGGCAGTCCCAGAGGGTATATCCTCTCTCTCTCTGCCTCAGCAAATCAGTTTTTTTCTGTCTAGTCAGGAGTAAGGACCTAGATACCTTGCTGGGATCTTCGGTCCTGGCAGGATTTTTTTCTTAGAAAAGAATTTTTTAAGACAGCTTTTTTTCTCCAGTGTTCCTGTGAGATCTTCAAGCAAGAAAACTGAACTGGGCGACGGGCTGGATGTTGAGATCCAGTGGTCACCCCAGTTCAGCCTACGAGCGCGTGCAGGCCATAGCTCCGCGCTGGGTCGGCCGCGACATATTCCCACTGGACGGGGACTGACCCTGCGAGTTAAACGTCTCGCTGAAACACCAAAGACCATGAGTCACGGCGCCCGTATTGGTCGACAGCCCTCCTACCTCGGTGGAGAGGGGTACTGTCAGGAGTTGGCGCCCGCCTGGTTCCGGTATGGTGAGTAGTATGTTCCCCCTTTCCCCCTGACGGGTCTTGTGGTGAACGCGGGCCCCTCTCTGTAATGGTAAGGATGGGTTCCCCTCTATCCTACAACATGTCACAGATCCCCCTAATTGAGTGTGATTTTTGTGTACAAGAAGCCAGGAGGCTTGGTTTGGGAGCTGACAATCTAATTGTAAAGATGTGTAAATGATTGTAGTCAGTGGCAGTACTAGAACTTTACTGTGATAGTATAAGGTATCCTACCTGTCAGTAGTCACAGGGCGATGTCTATACATGTATACTGCATTCCAGATCATTCCTCCAGCTAAGCAGCGGTCCGCATACGGCCCGCTAGGGTCCGGTACCTCCGACCACGCTGACCACCATGAGGGTGAAGGGTTGTGAGGCCGAGATCCTTCTGCAGACATGCCGCTATTCTGTGCAGGCCGCCGCCATTGTCTGGTAGATCGCACGAGGCCGCCATTTTGGTGTAGCCTCGTGTCTCCAGCATGGGGGCGGCCATGTTTGAGGTGACTCAAACACCTCATGGAGCCAGGGGGAGGAGCCGGCAGGCGTGTTAAGGGGCGGAGCCGCCTCTTTTACCCAGGAAATAGGGCCAAAGACTTCCTGTCTGTAACAAGACAAGCACTGAGCAAGCTGATGAAAACTTCTGTGCATCAGGGATGAGCCTTGGGGTCTGTCTCTCTCTCTGTGGGGTCCAAAAAGGCAGGTAACACTGAGGGGCGCTGTTGCGACTGGGGGACACAAAAAAAAAAAAAAAAAAAAAAAGTTTTTTTTACTTTGTCATTTTTTGTCGCTGGCAAGTGTCTTGTATAATCATTGACCCTGCCGCATAGGTATCCCCACCTGATCCCCTCAAGGTGGCCGCAGGACCCTCCAGTACCCCACTTGTGTTTTAATGCATTATCGGCAATTTTGGAGTCTTTGGTATCCCGGGTGGAGGTGGCCTGTCAGGGACGGGGGTCAAGTAGCGACCCCCGCCTACCCCTATTGTTTATCAGATACTTCAGATACGGATTCGGAACTGGTCAATGCAGTTGCAGGTCCCTCTTAGGGGGCTGTTGTCTCAGGTAATATCTCTTCAGCAGTGAGGAGCACGTTTCTGCCTCCGCCATAGCACAAGAGTGGTGGATGCACTAGTTGTGTCCGTCCGGGAAACCTTTAGTCTTGAGGTTACACCGGCAGAGGTAGCTGAGACTGAGATTCCTTTTTGGTACTTGTTAGCCTACCAAAAGGGCGAAGGATTTTCCTTTACCCAAATGGGGTCGTTTTGAAACGAACCCCTGTTATTTCCAAACGCATGGCTAGGTGCTATCCGTTTGAGGAATTCCTCTTTATAGGATAGACGGTACCACCTGCTGTCTTGCCACAGACTGTTAGGATAAAAAGACCTCGTAACTAACGAGGACCTTCCTTTTCTGCTCATATAGAGTTGTTCGTTCCGCGAGGGCGGGCGATAAGGCGAAACCCTCCAAAGCCCCTTTAGAGGGGTTTCAAAGGGCGCTGGTCGGGTAAACAAAGAGTCCGGCTCAGCCAAGCCTGAAAAATATAGCCTGATGCGCCCCTACCCATCTCTGGGGTGGGGGGGGGATGTCTTCACCGGTTTCTGGAGGACACAGGATCGAGTTTCGATCACTTCCACCGGTGCGATTCTGCCCTTCTAACATTGAACGGTTTCAGGGGTTCTATTCGAACCTATTCACAATGCCCAGGAAAGAGGGCAAGGTGCGTCCAAATCTGGACTTGGGAAGAAATAGAGTCCATCCGTACAGTGGTGGCCTCCCTGCATAAAAGAGATTTCCTGGCGTCCATAGACATATAGGATGCCTATCTTTATATCCCCATCATCGCAGGACATCAGCGTTTTTTCGCTTTCCCAAAGATCATCCCTGGTTCCCACCAGGAGACTGAACTATCTGGGCCTAAGGTTGGATACATCCTGGGCAAGAGAGTTTCTCCTTGCTGGGAAACTCCAGAAGGTTCAGTCAACGATTCGGATGTTGCTGTCCGTCAATTGGCTGGGACTGATGGTGGCCTTCTTAGAGGCAGTACCGTATACCCAGTCTCATACCCGAATTCTCCTGAAGGAGATTCTTTTTTAATGGAATCAGAATTCCGATTCCCTGGACAATCGGATCCGGTTGAGCGAGCGGACCAGGAAGTCTCCGATGCTCAACCAGGGGAAGTTATTTCTTCCGATAGTATCCAGATTACCAATAAGGGTATCGGAATTGAGAGTGATCAGATTTTGTCTGATTTACTGGATCGAGCAGCTCTAGAGCAGCCCGATTCGGATCCAATCGCATATGGCCTCTTCATCCAGAGGTTTTTTCCCTAGCTGTCCCTTCATTGGGACATCCCGGATGTGGATCTGTTGGCACCTTGGCCTAACAGGAAGGTGCGGAGGTTTGTAGCTCGCGCCACGATCCTCTAGCGGACGCAGCAGAAACGCTGATCGCCCCGTGGGGGCAGTATCGGCTACGGCATGCCTTCCTTCCTCTCAAGTTGCTGCGGGAACTTCTTCGCAGGATAGAGGTGGAGGGAATTCCAGTTATTCTGGAAATTCTGGATTGACCTCGTCAAGCCTGGTACGCCGACTTGGCGAGGCTAGTCGCGGACGCTCCTTGGAGACTTCCTCTCAGGGAGGATTTGCGGTCTCAGGGACCGATCTTCCATCTTGCTTTACAGTCGCTGGCTTAATGGCCTGGCCATTGAGACCCAGGTACTGAAGGACAAGGGAGTGTCAGCTTCAGTTATTCCTACCTCCAGTTAAAGCAAGGAAAGCGACTTCCAGCACATGGAAGTCTTATATTGCATGGTGTGAATCTATTGGATTTTCCCCACATACCTATTCGGTGACCCGAATTTTGGTCTGTCTGCAACAAGGGGTTGAGCAGAAACTATCCTTGAGCACGATCAAGGGTCAGGTTTTCGGCGTTAGCAATCTTCTTTCAAGAAACCTTTGGCTAATCATTCCTTGGTGCGGAATTTCATCCAGGGGGTGCGACATCTGGCTCCGCCAGTGCGCGCACCCTTACCGCCTGGTATCTTAATTTAGTGTGGTCGGTTCTTCAGAAACTTCTCTTTGAAGATATTAGGGAGATTCCCTTGCTTACATTCCCAGAAGGTGGCCTTCTTGGTGGCCATTACTTCTCTACGCAGGGTGTCAGAACTGGCCGCATTATCCTGTCGTTCCCCAGATCTGGTGGTTCATAGGGATAAGGTGGTTCTTCTTCCGAATCCATCCTTCCTTCCTAAAGTGGTTTTCGTAAGACGGACTCACTTTTTGTGATCACGGATAGCCCTTGAAGGGGGTTGCCTGTGTCTGCCGCGACCATATCTACATGGATCAGTCAGACGGTGGTACAGGCTTATTCTATTAAGGGTCGGAATCCTCCGTTCCCTGTTAGGGCGCACTTCACTCGAGCGCTCAGTACTTCCTGGGCCTTTCGCCATCAGGCGTCAGTGGTCCAGGTATGTAAAGCGGCCACCTGGTCGTCGGTACATACCTTTACAAAATTGTATAAAATTGATGTGATGGCATCGGCGGATGCCTCATTTGGCCGCAAGGTTTTGCAGGCCGCAATTTGAGGAGACCAGTGGTCTACCTGGAGGGTTTTTTTCTGTTTGAAAATTTTTTTGAGTCTCATCATTAAGGATGAGCATTGTAAACTTCTAGTTGGCACCGGTTGGGCCTTCTAGATTTGGATTTGATTTCCATTTTCCCACCCCTCATTTGTGATACTGCTCTGGGACTTCCCGAAGGTGCTGTATCACCGAGGACTACGTCTGTCAATGAGCGATAGAGAAAAATGGATTTTTGTAAAATCTTACCGTAAAATCCTTTTCTCTTAGCTCATTGACAGACGTAGTACCCGCCCCTCTGTTTTTTTGAGTTGGGTTGGGTTAAATTCTCTAAAGACTGCTTTTATGACATAACTGATTTGCTGAGGCAGAGAGAGAGAGGATATACCCTCTGGGACTGCCCCTAGGGTGTGGTCAGAGCATTTTATTTCCTGTCTAGTCCTACTCCTGTGGAGGCAACATAACCCGAAGGTGCTGTATCACCGAGGACTACGTCTGTCAATGAGCTAAGAGAAAAGGATTTTACGGTAAGATTTTACAAAAATCCATTTTTTTCTCTCTATCACTGCTAGAGCTAGTCTCTTTTTTTGCAGTTATTTGGTGCAGCATTTCCTCAATATAATAATTGACATATAAAAAACATAAAATGGGCATTATAGGGATCTCATCAAGGGGAGACTTCCCTTGCTCTTCTGCTGCTACATCCATCTCTCAGGAGCCAGAGGAGCATAATGTTCAACTTACCAAGGGCTTTTGACTTTCACCATGTGAAAGCACTTGTGCTTGATAATTCGCCCACAAAGTCACAAGCTTCCTGAGACTTGGTAGTATTGCCTATTTTCTTTGTTCCCAGCAGTTGGAGCGTGGAGTTTAGAAAGGAGAATATGATGTTGAAGTGGGGGATAGAGTAAACTTTTTGCTTTGTCCCATGCATGCCTACAATTATCAAGTGTGCTTATCGTAATTTAGCAAAGCCTTGGAGGTACACACCACTTCCAAATGGTAAAATCATCTTTATTGTTTTTGCAGAAACAGACAATCCACCCATGATCTTTCCTTTAGGAATAATCCTAAGTAGGGGGTGAAACCTATTAGAGATGGGTTCCTTGAAAAAATGTCTGTTTTAGCATTTGCTGAACAATAACGTTAATTTTACCATTTTATAAGTGATGTGACTCCAGGACTTCCTTAAATGGAATATGGGAGAAACAAACCCCTATAGAGTGATCAATCGCTTGCTAGAGTTTAGGATTGCAGAGGTCTTACTAGTAACTTCATATTTTGTATGTCTATTATAATGGTTATTTTACTCCCTACGTTATTGAAAAAAGCAATTTTCTCTTTCGTTCATTGACAGACACAGCTCCTGATCATCATAACCATTGGGTTATACTGCCCTCTACAGGAGTAGGACAGTAGGCAGAAAAAAAAGCTTGACTAGGCCTATGGGCAGTCCCAGGGGGTATACTCCCACTCTCATCTACAGGCACTCAGTTTTCTTTTCTAGTCTGGAGTAAGGACCTAGTTTCTTGCTGGGATCTTGGTCCTGGCATTTTTTTCCTTTTCAAATTAACTGCCGGACTGGACGACAGGCTGGATATTTTTTTAAAAATCCTGTCAGAATGTTTATAATATCTCGCTGGGCCGCCTCCATTATGTAAGAAATTAATAATATCTCGCTGGGCCGCCTTCATTATGTCAGAATGTTTATACTGCTCTGAATATAACAGTGTCTATTTATGTCAATAAGCAAAGATCTGTGCGAAAGGAGAATCTCAACTTATTTCCACAAATCAATATGTAGCGAATTCTTTTTATTGATTAATTTATTTTTAAAAGCATATACCAATCTTAGTGAAAACAGTCTACAGTATGGAATATATAAGACATATTTATTCACGAGACATGTAATCACAATAAATGATCAGACTTGAGATGACACAAAAAGAGAACTTTACATAAAATATGAACTTCAAACAATAAATGCAATGTGATGTGTGGCTCAATAATGAAAGTAAAAATAAAGCAAGATTACGTTTTCTCCAGGTATAGTATAAACCATAAATGAATGTTCTATATAATCAGACCACAATTGTCTGCGCAATGCACAGCCTGATAGTCACTCCACTGCAGATGAAGCGAGAATAGGCTATGCAAAACGTGAGACTAATACGCCAATATGCGCTAAATCTGATATTAATAAAAATGTATAAAGAGCAAAAATCATCTCTTTAGAGAAAAATCTACATATGGTTTATACGGCTGGGATTGTACTCTCGTTACCCTTAAATATGAAATATAAAACATATAAGGAAGTACATAAACAATATTGAAGAATAATCAAATAATTAGCAAGGCATATTTACCATATTTAAAATGGCTGCTAGCTTAGAATGGTCGTTACCAGAGTCCTTAAGATGGCCGCCTTCCCAAGATGGTGGCCAGGTAGGGAGGAGTTTCGTTTGGCGTCCCTCAAAGTTTCAGATACATGATGGAGCAAAATGGAGTCTGTATAGATGAGTCTATGCATAGCTGTAGTAGCGTGTGTATTGTATGTGTGATGTATGTTGGGCAAATGTCATGAGTCATGTGTCCCTCTCTCATCTGGGTTTTCTTTTTATATGGTATAGAACAAAGGACTATTAAAATTACCATAAGTTAAACCCAGAAGGAGTAACCTGAACCCCATTGGTTGGGATAACTTATCCATTAACTGGTGATGTCATTGGGTGACCCCTTTTGGTCAATCAGTATATGGATATATTAAAACTATAGGATTTCTCCATTTAAGAAAACATAAAATGTATCCATACTCTCATCTATTACATGTCCATTTAATATCCATCATGTATCTAAATAAAGATTAAATCTGGTAACACTGTTTTAATATTTAATATATCTCATTTAATATATATATATATATTGGAAATTACTTTTTAACCTAAGACTTCAATTAGTAGTAGTCAGTCACCAGAGATGGCAGTATTGCATTGCTCTTAGGTTCAGTATGACAGCATTATTTGCCTACAAATAAACTTTGAACCTTATATTGACAAAGAGCTTACCATCTCAGACTTCCTAGAACCTAGCAAGGTTACAAATGTTTTATGATACTGTCTTACTTACAAAGGATTAACATGAAGTCTATCTTTCTTGACATGTAATGATGAGTCATCAAAATCAGTTAGCAAAAATTAAACAATTATAATATATAACGGTTTTCTACATATCTATGTATGTTAGTTATATATATATATATATATATATATATATATATATATATATATATATATATATATATATATAATATATATATAAACTATCATTGTTAATATTCTATTACATTGTTAATATTCTATTACATATAAGATTATAATGTATCTTTAAATCTTATTTTTACATGGGTTTAAGCACAGAAAATACTGACTAAGGTTTATGATTCCCACACAAACAAGATTATCTTGGTATAGCGTCTTAGACTTATATCTAAGGAAAATCAACAGACTATTTATTACCTTAGGTCAACACAGCATGTCTGGGGTAAACCTGTTGAATAAGCACTTTTCCTAAAAGGAGGTTTGAACTTTTAGTGACCTTCTACAACATGGATGCCACTGCTCATCATTTCTATGTAAAATAGAATATCTATATATGACTAGGCTTGTGACGGTATCAGATTTTCATGCTGCGATTAATTGATTAAGGTTTTGCCACGGTATTATCACGGTATTCTATTATTAAATTTAAATTATTAAATTTCCACCTCACTTCAATTTCATTGCTGAAGTTAGGGGCTTTGGTTCACTTATGCACATTATTATATAGTCAGTCAGTACAGACTCTGTGAACCAGGCCTAAAATAGGTCATCAAGCAGTGTCTGGCCTAACTGGTGATAACTGGTCCTGGCGCTCGGCTCCGATCCGATGGCCTGGTCATTAAGAGGGCAAATCCTTGTGGTCAAGAAGTGGTTAAACCTGAAGGAGGTGTTGTTTATAAATTACTTTACTATTGCTTTAGGCCTGGTTCACATGTATGCGGGTTGGTGGTTCACATGTATGCGAGTTGGCGGTTCACATGTATGCGGGTTGGCGGCCCACATTTGCACAGGCATAGCAGCCCATTGATTTGAACGGGCTGCTATGCCCTCATTTTCCGCAGAAAAAAGGTGCATGCAGCATTTTTTTAAAATTCAGTGGCCTTGAAATCCATCCTGCTTTTGCACCATGCGACTAACCTGCAGTTCCTGCTCTGGCAAGCTTTCTGCATTTTTTGTATACGTGGGCACGGCATTTAAAAACAGTTTGCGTGTGCAGCAACAGCAGGTAAGTCGCATGGTGCAAAAGGAGGATGGATTTCATGGCCACTGCATTTTTTTAAATTCTGCATGCACCTTTTTTCAGCTGAAAACGCAGGCATAGCAGCTCAAGCCCATTCACATCAATGGGCTGCTATGCCTGTGCAAATGTGGGCCCCCAACCCGCATACATGTGAACCAGGCCTAAAGCAATAGTAAAGTCATTAATGGATAAAAACACCGGTCCTCCTGCAGGTTTAACCACTTCTGGATCCCAAGGATTTGCCCCTTTAAAGACCAGGCCATCGGATCGGAGCGCCAGGACCAGTCATCACCAGGTAGGCCAGACACTGCTTGATGGCTATATAATAATGTAACGTGGGCTGCTATGCGTGTGTGTGTATGTATATGTATATGTATATGTAACAAAAAAAAAAATTGGGATAACTTTACTGTTACGTTTTTTTTTTGAAAGACTGCTGCGCAAATACAGTGTGACATAAAATATTACAACAATCGCCATTTTTTTCTGTAGGGTCTCTGCTAAAAAAATATATAAAATGTTTGGGGGTTCTAAGTACTTTTCTAGCAAAAAAAAAACTGATTTTAACTTGCAAGCAACAAGTGTCAGAAAAAGGTCCAGTCTTTAAGAGGTTAAACTTCCTTTCTCCCTGGCAGAGGGAAGGAAAAGATACAATGTAATCATTTTTGTTTATAGTTACTGGGAGACTTAATGCTGAAAGGCTTAGCTGTGTGAGTGAATGAGTCATCCAGCTCACTGAAATGTATCAATTCACAAGTCAGACCCAGGAGCAGAGAAACTCGGTATTTTAAAAATGGCACAATAACAATACCGTGGCTATGCAATACCGCGATATATCGAATTACCGAAAACCGGCATATGTCTATATATGACTATGCCAAAATTCAATTTTTCATTTACTCTACCCAATAAGCCTGACAATCCAGTGGTCATCCCAGTCTGGCCAGCGAGTCCACGCAGGCAAGAGCTCTATGCTGGGTCGACCGCGGCAGGCTCCATCTTGGACCGGGCGGCCAGCAAGGTAAAAGTCTCTCTGGGAGACGTATGATTAGGCGCCGATAGTCTGTGTCAGTGTTACCCTGGCTGACAGCCCCCCTACTTTGGTGGTGAGCAGTTTTTCTTGGGAGTGTTAACCGCATGCTGGACTGGTAAGTAGATGGCCCCCTCCCTCATTCCCGGATGGCGAGTGGGGCGCGGGTACTCCCTGGGGGGGTCGGTCCCTCTGGGGTTCACCTCCAACCCACACCCCCCTCCACCTTGGGGGTCATTGGCTCGCATTCTACATGCCCTGTGTCCCATCTGGCGGGTGCACTGTTCCCCCTCCACACTTGGGGTTGTTTGTACTGAGGGGAGTTTCCCTTGGACTATGTGTAAGGTGCGGGGAGCGGGTGATTGGACTTGCACGGTTCCGCCCTCCACATGGTCGGACCTGCGGGTAATTTAGGCTGTGGCTTTGTGGCCTACTGGTCGAATGCTCCGTGGGGTGGCTCTGGTGAGGGCAGCTGAAGCTGCTGCTCTCTGCTCAGGCACCAGTCCTCCCCTCCTTTTGGAGCCACACACTAGCGGCTGGACGCACAAAAATTTAGGACACTGGTGGCCGGACGCTTGGAAAATCCTCAACTCCTTTCAATTATTAATACTTTGACAGTGCTTAGTTGGCTGTGTAATGTTTTCAGCTAAAATTTGCTTTGCTTACAGACTACAGTACCCCAACCCCAATCTGTTATTTGAACTATAGTCATTTTAAGTTTTTAATCATACAGAATACAAATTCATCAAAGATGTCTCAGTACTACTTCCACAAGGGAAGGTTCCTAAACCCCAATTCCGCTTTAGATTCTACCTCCTCAAAGAATGCCCCACTGTTTTAACTCAGGCTTCATCTACAAAACCAAAACTCAGTCCTTTCTTTTTGTTTTGTTTGGACACAAACCTTACCGAGTCCACCCCAAAATCCTATTCCCAATAAAGGGGCTCCATCGCTCCTAAAGGAGGGGAAACTACTATTCTTGTTTTGCCTTTCTCTGGGTCACGGACATCTCAGACCTGTGGGTTGAATTAGTGATTTTAGAAGGCTAAAAATAAAGGTCAAAAGTATGCTCTCACATTGTTTTCTTTTCTCAAATGAACCTAAATCTTCTTAAGGAGTACCCAATCAGGGTACAACCAGTCAGTGCCACTGTTGTTGCATATATCAACCACCAAGGGGGAGCCAAGAGTCAGGCAGTGTTGAAGGCAGTCACCCTCTCTGCTGTTCACATCCTAGAAGTCGGCAATTGGAAGGCAGCTTACCTCAGCCGTCACTGCTTTGACCAATCTCCTATGTTAGAAATAGGGAACTCCAGATGTGAATGTCCTAACCTCCAGGTACAACAGGAGGATGCTCTGATAGATCCCTGGACCCTGTTACAGCTAATATATGCCTTTTCTTCCAGTGTGAATTCTTGACGACTCTACAAAATACAGCAAACTGGTGTTTTGTTGTTACATCAGATTTGGTCAAGAGACCCTGGCACACAGACGTGCTCAAACTTCTAGGAGATAATCCATGGCCTCTTCCAAACAGGCCATACCTTCTTCCTCAGGGCCTTCTGTTCCATACTGCTTCTCTGTCACTGGCGTTAATGGCATGGTTATTGAAAGTCTGTCACTCCCATATTGCTTAAAGCCAGAAAAGCCAGTACTGGAAAGATTTACTATTGTACCTGAAAAAACTTATTTGGCTGATATGAACACAGGCATTTGAATTGCAGAGATTTCTCTGTGCCTTTCATTCTGGCCTACAATCGAGACGTGACTTAGAGGCACATGTGAATAGCAAAGGAAACTCATTGCATTCCTGTGGAACTCACGTGATTGAGCAGCGCAATTTGAGCCCATTCTCTCTTCCCTTCCCTTCCCTTCCCAGTGACTTTATACTATAAAAATAAATATACTAAAATAAATGAAAGGAACTCTGCATAAGACCGGGTTCACATACTAGCATTTCATGAATGCACTAAAGTTGCTCTGCATTTTGGCACACAAATTGCAGATGTGAATCATCTGTGTGCTGGAAAACAATGTTAACTCGGGCAACATTGAAAACTCCCCAGATGCTCTAACACTCCTCATCTGTACCCGACTAGTTTAAGTGCTTAAATTTGAATTTCCTCAGCCCAGAGAAAGCTTACATCTTTGTTTCACATTAAACCCTGTGCATTTGAAATCTCATAAGACTTCAGAGAGGTCTCTGTGGCTGAGGAGAAGAACTATTCTTAAAGTAATAGTTGTCCTTATACCATAACATATATGTACACTTTAGCTTAGTATAGTGTAATACATGCTCCCTTTATAAGCACATCATGATTACTTTCCTGGCATTATTCACTGGCATCCATTGTCTTTCTATGTGCCACTTCCCTGGACTTCTTTTTGCAGAGTGTGCACTAACCGTTTTTTTTCACCATGTTACTTCAGGGCTACATCTCCTATTGTGCCTAGTGCCTGCATACATGAGTCAGTCATTCATGATCTTTCCCTGATCTGAAGACTCTGCCCGTGCTGACGCACAAAGGCAGCCTGAAGAGACATTTCATAGGAGACATTCCTCTGCTCCTCCTAAAAGTAATTGACAGCAGCTCAAGGCGTGTCTTTTGTGTTTCTTCTCTTGGGCTGTCTGTGCATGTCGACACAGGCAACTTCCACGCTTTGTACTGTAGTCTGAGCCCAGAAGGATGCGCATTTCCATGCACCAAAGACCACAGGATAGAGCCTAAGTTATAGGACTTTTTTTATGAATGTAGTTGTTTGTGCTGTTATTTACTTAAAGGGAGAGGTCATTGGGTCCCCCCAAAAAAAATCTCCAAACCGAGGAAATCTCTCATGAATAAATTGTGGCATTAGATCCACAGTGGTCTCAACAAGGTGGTTATAATATCACTTCTCACCAGTAATTTAGTGTATATATAACTTTAAATGGTGAGGGTCTAGGGGACACCGTACTCGCATACAGGTGGGGTATATGGTGGCCGTAATAAAATAGTCCAAACTACACTCACTCATTCTCCATCCTGCTCCTGTTGCTATTTAGTAAACAACTGTGTGTGCCAGTCAAACAGAGGAAGAGATTGGATCCCTCGCCTACTCACAAAAACCATGGGAACCCAAACAAAAATGTGAGAATAGTGCACCTGAAAAGAAAAAAAGAAAAAGACCCTACATGTTTCGCTCCAAAAAGAGCTTCCTTAGTGATGCCAATATAAAATACATAAATACTAAACCTTATCAAAATAAGGTGCTTGAAACACAATATACAGCAAAAAGTGTGAAAAAATAAGAAAACCTGCATTTATGAAGTTAAGACATGTAGAAAAAAAATAGTTCACCTGACAAGAACAACAAAAGACCCTACATGTTTCGCTCTAAAAAGAGCTTTTTCCGGGGTGGCAATAGCAAAGCACCACATGGCAATTTTTGGGAGCCGATGACCTCTCCCTTTAGGTAAAAAACAGGACGCGTACAATTACATTAAGAAATAAGTCCTATAAGTTAGGCTAATCCTGTGGTCTTTGGTGCATGGGGATGCACATTCCCATTGTGTACAGTTAAATTCTACATTGTAAATGAATGCACCACTATGCTGGCCAGGGATCGTTTTGCTGCATTAAATATACAATTAGTGGATGGTGTTATCACCACAGCACCTAGATTACCAGTGTCCAAAAGTTCACTATTCAAAGACTCACTGGACTGTGCAAAGAACTGTTTCACAAAATTAACAAATAAAATGAAAAGATGAAACCAGTATGTCAGAAATTGGGACTCTTACTCTGTGAGAGAAGCTGTTTCCAAATAACTTAAAGGTATTGTACACTTTTAAATGTTTTATTGTTTAACTAGGTATTAGTGTAGTTGTATCCACTGTCAGTGTTTCCTTTACCTTGTAATGATGGACTCACATTGTGTGGCTGCAGTTTGTAGTGTCATGGATGATTGATTCCATGTCCATGTATTCGTTCACCTAGCCTGTCCCTATTCCTTAAAGGGACAGGCAATCTAGCTTGTCTCTATTCATTAAAGGGACATGCAACTTCTTCTTCTGGGTCAGACAGCACAGCACAATCCATATCCTGTTTTCTCTGTGTTGACTCGCAAATGGGAGAGTGCGAATATAGTGAAAGACTGCATGGTGACCTCTGTTATTTGCTTTGTCTATTCGTGTTTGTTTCAAATCGAATTACTGTTTAGCTCTCAATTGCACTGGACAGAGACTGTGATTATGGGATATGTAGTTTCTCCACAGGAAGTGTCAGTTCTTAGACTAAAAACAAATCTCATGCATTAATATGTTAGTCTTCTAAAACTCGAATGTGAAGATTTACTTTTTTTTTTTCAAGAAAAATATTTATTGAAAGCTAGAACTATAGCATTGCTATACAATACCCTACAGCACACTGTCAGAGTGGGCCACCATTTAAATTGGGCCAAACAATGGCAAAGAGTTGAAGTAGTACACAGAAAATGTACAGCTGCTTGTTAACATCAACATTGAGATACATGAGCGGAAAAAGATTTAATAAAGTACAGGAGCAAGCATAAAGATTACATCCTCACCCAGTGTGAACTCTCAACAACCTGTCAATAATTAGATGTAGTAGTGCTACCCCTACATAAGCAAACATAAGTTTGCTTATAGAAGATTTACTTTACTATAGAATGTGTGTACAATGCAACAAATGACACCATGATACTACATGCTCAATGCACATCCAATGCAATGGAAAATACAAGGTGCAGGTAGTAAGGTTTGAAATGCCTAGGAAAAATGACTAGAACAAGATATTATTGATGCGTCTGAATGGGTATTTCCTATTTTGACAATGAAGAAAATGGGTAGTACTAGACTGTGTGCTTGGTCTATGCGAAACACATGAAGCTGATGTAGTTCATAGTCACCCCTTGCCACAGATTAAGGAAAAAAACGACTATGAGCTGAATATGTGATGTGATCAGAACACTGACCTGTAGATGTCACTATTTATAGATTTCACATGTATTATTTCTATACTTGTTAGTTTCAGTTCCTATTATATTCTCAGAATCCTGCCTGTGTATTATGGATGCCTGAACTTGTTAAAGCACCCTATAATTACTCTGCCTCCCAGAATACAGGACACAACACTGCCCTCATAATAAACACCATAATCCTAATGAAAAAGTCCTGCAGCTTTTAGAATGCAGCCAGATGCTCTGGAGGTTTGTTTTTCCATGGAATTGTTTAATTAATCAAATGATCTGAGTCAATAATTGTAATGCTGTGGAATCCAATAAAGTTCCAAGAATCCTTTTAGCAGATTCAATAAAGTTCGTGGAGGCTAGTGAAAAACACAACATGTTCTCTGTAGTCACCTTTCCAGCCTATTCTTTTCATTGGCAGAGTGTAATAAGCTTGTAAAATGAGATCGTCTTATTGAAGGTTAAATAGCAGAGCTCTTCTCAACACACAAAATACATTGCTGTAACCCGCAAGGAAAGAAATATGATATTTTCCTGATGCTAGGGTCGTGCTTGAGAAATGTTTGTCACCAGAAGTTTTTACTTATTTTGTGTTGTGGTTGAAAGCAATTAGTGGTTGTTAATGTAATGAGCACTGGGTGCCTTTGAAAGCAAGCAAATTTCAAGTTTTCCCAGGCAGTTCCAAGATATAATACTCTGTGCATATATTCTTTTATTTTCATTTGTAAATTTAGGTGAAACCAAAAAGGAGCTTCAGCCAGTCGAGATTCAGATGTATGACTTGCTGCCATTCCATTGAACTGGATTAAATGTGGTGGAGACTCCACCACCTTTTCACGATGTCAATTCTTATAACCAGAAATCTGCTCCTAGAGGCAGCATGCTATATACCAGTGATATTCACCTTTTGGAAACCATGTACAGGCGGTCCCTGAGGTACAAACAATATAGGGTCTGTAGGTTTGTTCTTTAGCTCCAGCCAAAAGACTCATTTTTAAGTTTTTTTTGAATAGCATACTAAAGGGTTACCACCCCTGTGCCATTTGTTTTGCTGTCTGTATCCCTGTTCAGAAGATTTCACCTCACTTTCTGTCCCTATGACAACTGGATTTTGAAAATTTTGGGTTGTTGTGGAATCAAGGATTGGTGATAAAGCTTCAGTGGAGACACCTCCTTACAGGAGTGAATTTCCCTTCCTAGAGGTAGATTTTCTCACTTCCTGTTGTCTCCCTCTGTAAGTAGGAGTCATTTGTAAGTCGGATGTTTGTAACCCGGGGACCGCCTGTATGTAACATTGTATTAACATATGCACTTTTGCATATTTTTATAATATATAGAAACAATAAGTTTTACACATACATCTTCATCTAAACTTTCACGACACAATGCACTGGTTTTGATTAGGTTATATTATGTTTTTATTTGATAAGAGCTGGATGGGTCACATACATTGAAGATTGTGATGTTGTCTTTTTTTGTGTATTAGAATGGAGGCAACAGGTTTTCCAATTAAGTAGGGGTGTGCACCTTCAAGCACGCATAATTAAGCTGGGTTCTTTGTTGCAGTAGTTGTAGTGAACAAGCACGCTGCTGGTCGTGTGAAACACGTCTACCATTTCCACTCTGTTGTACCTTGTATCCAGATTTGTACAAATAGATCTTTGCTACTATAAAGTCATCGTTTTGGTGTGCAGCCACTTTCTCTTTATTTTTCTTTTATCCGGTGGCGATCCGAGGTCCAGCACCCACGGCTGATTGTGGATCTACATCCTCCTGAGCGGTGTACATCATCTTTTCAATATACTAGTGATGGTGAATCTTGGCACCCCCAGATGTTTTGGAACTACATTTCCCATGATCAACTACACTGCAGAGAGCATGAGCATCATGGGAAATGTAGTTACAAAACATCTGGGGTGCCAAGGTTCGCCATCACTGCTATATATTAGAGGTTGAATCTGTTACATATCAGATTCAGAGATCAAAATTTGTATTTTAAAAAAAAAAAAAATATATATATATATGTATGTATGTATATATATATATGTATGTATATATATATATATATATATATATATATATATATATGATCTAAAACACGTTTTGCAGGTTTCAGACAAGATTTTAATCTAATAGGCATGACCGACTCCGTTGGCATTGGCAGGTCCCTTGATACAAGCTACCTGCGCCTGCTGTTACCAAGACATTTAGTAGCAGCAGAATGTTTTTTAGACCACCTCTCATGATGGGGTTAAAAAACAAAAATTAGCCCTTTATAGTACAAAAACCGCAGATAATCACTACTATAAGGGGTACTAAATGTTGATTTAGTTTCAGTCCTAGTTGCTATATTTTCTTGAACACTAGATACCCTCTAAGAGACTTGTTGACTTTTTTTAAATTTGGTTTTTATTAGTGTATGCATAAACT
Organism: Pelophylax lessonae; assembly: GCF_965119305.1. Taxonomy (NCBI): domain Eukaryota; kingdom Metazoa; phylum Chordata; class Amphibia; order Anura; family Ranidae; genus Pelophylax; species Pelophylax lessonae. The sequence goes on along the minus strand of NC_138770.1, from coordinate 514,657,089 downwards.
ACTTTTTTAGTTTTAGCCAGGGTAGGGAAGGATTGGAACCTCTGAGGTTTTTATTGCTGTCTGTGTTTATGCTAAATAATTTTACCCTGTCTGTACTGGCGACTGTTGTAACAGGAACAGAATGTGATGTTATATCCATTTCTTTTACAGAAAGTTATGGGTAAATCTTTCAAAAGGGTCACTTGTTTTAGTGATAACTGTCTAAGGCAGGGGTGCTCAACCTTTTGAAAAGTGCGGGCCCCTTAAGTGATTTGTCAACTGGCCGCAGGCCACAATGAAATGAATCATTGTTCAGAATTTTAGAATTTTTTATTTTGAATAGAATAAGAAAGATTTTTAAACAAGGTTTATCTTTTTTCGTGGGACCAATCCACATTGGTGGTTTACCCACTGTTTAATCACAATCACAGAAATCACATTTTTCATTACCTAGATCACCTTTAGGCCCACTCTCACGCTCATGTGTGACCAAGCCAAAAAAGCTCCGAACCAGTGTTGCAGCCCTTAGTATGTCAGAGTCTTTGCAGCCATCCCTTGAATTGTCAAAACTAGGACTGTGAGAAATCTAAAAAAAATGGGCCATAGAAGCACATGCCCCTAGTGGTGCAATAAACTTCTTTATTGAACAAAGATAAAATGACACCTAATGCAATTACATAATCCCGGAATTACACCAAGTTTCACACAACTGAGAATCCACCTTCAGAACCTCTGGAGGACCGGCAAGCATTCAGTAAAGTGGTGTTCATCTGAAGGAGGCTGTGTGGGTTGTCATAGGTTAGAGGCCTCGGGCCACTTCAGTCAGCTCTGCGAGGCACAGGTTGAGCATGCAAGGTCTAAGAGGAATCCCTCTTCTTGAGCTACACAAATAAAATTAAGATAAAAATATATCCTAGAAATAATAATGCTAAAAATGCCAATGCTGTGCTTAAAGCGGAACTAAACCCATCGGTTTAACGGTTTCAAAAAAAGTTACATTCCGGAATGTGTCGGCAATGTAACTGGCTTGTGCTTCCCACTGAACTGTCAAACCATCAAATGGCTGGTGTCATAACTGATCACATGTGCAGCACCATGACGGCTGAAGATCGAACCGAGACTAAAGATGGATACCCACTATACAACTTTTGTTGTTAGATTTCCTTTAGATTTAACTTCAACTATGTAGTGCAAGGGCCTGCCTGATTGCATACAAATTGAAAGGGTTTAGGTATGACCTCATATTATATGGTTTTGGTAAATCAAAAGGAAAAAGTCTACAGAAAATTGTCTAGTGGGTATCCAGCTTAAAATGTCAGCTTCCGTGGCTGAAAATTAAAGGAGGGTTTAGTTCTACTTTAATCACCTCTGTACTGCTGTATTGTCAGAAAAAGTTGAGGAGATGGGCATCTTTTTCTTGAGTGACGCTTATAAACATCACTCCAAAAATAGCCTTCAGTTGGCAGGTATGCCTATTAATTCCGGTGGACTGAGCTGCCCTTGGTAGGCTCGATTCACAGGCACAGTGTGCAGCACCTTTCAAAAAAGCTCAGCACCTTCTGATAGCTGTGATTGGTCATAGAAGTGACCATTCACAGTGCTCTCAAATGTACAGATTTCTGTTTACATTTGAGAGCCCTCCCCTTCCACTTATATTGAAGTAAAGTTAGAAATCAGAACTTGTGAATGAATGAGTCATTCATTAGTTCCTGGCATAAACACAGATCTCAGCAGCAACAGTAAAGCCTAGTACACAATTTCACACTGGGTTGAACAAAAAAAGACTGCTCCGGTCAGAGCCGCTGTGCCAACAATCCGATGTTAGTACAGCGATCTCCCCTGCTGAGCTGTTGTGTTCTGACAACCATTAGCTGAGAGCACTGATCAGGAGCCAGCCGGCTGCTGGTTTTCCAGCATGCTCGTCCGACAGAAGCCAGCCAAACAGCTGACTTCTGTCAGACCTGCTGCCATACACACAGGTCGAATGTCGGTCAGTTTTTATTGAACCGACTGGTGTCGGCCCGAGTGTACTAGGCTTTAGGACGTGTGTTTTTTTTTTTTTTTTACCCTTTCACTACCTCTTCTCTCCTACACATCTAAACTCCTCCTTGTCGCTCTGTGATCTTTATTACCAGGTGACCTTAACCTTTCGCCTCCCTTATCCTGCACATTAACCCCTTCATCGCCATCCCCCCATTGTATGTGACCAGTACATTAAAGTGTTTGTTACCCTAAAGAAAATGTAACCTGTTCCTTTAAAGCATATTATTCAGCACAGTGCTTGTGCTGTGTAATTTGATCCCCTGTATCGCCTGAAATACCTGGCTGATCCTCCTGCTTCTGCCCTTCCCTTTGTAAATTGACCACATATTATCATGGCTGCTGAGCCCTGACACCATGGTCCGTTTATTTGCCTCCCTCATCCGCAGCTCTCCTGTCCTCTCCCCTCTACCTCCCTGCCTGTCAGCTCTGTCAGTGCCCGCCCCCTCCCCTCCTGCTTCTGAAATTTCAGTTACGTTTTTACACTATCCTCTGTTTAATAATGTAAGCTGCCTCTGTGTATGTGCCTCATAAAAAAAAAAAAAAGCCACTATATACCTGAATTCAGAGCGCCGCACCCCGTGACCGGCTGCTTCTCTCCTACTGACGTCAGCAGGAGATTCTCAGCCCCGCCCGCTAAAACTGTCAGGCCGAGAGAGAGGAGAGAAGGGGCGCTCTGAAAACGGGTATATAGCTAAATTTTTTATTTTTACAAAGCACAGACACTGGGGCACCTTATATTATTTAACAGAGCATAGTATGAACTGAATATAGTGGCTTACCCACGTTAATCCTTCTAAAGCCTCTGTGTAAGTTCTGTATGTCTTGTATCTTTTGAACCATTACCAAGCTCCATGTTGTAACCGCCTGACTAACCGCATGTTTCTTGCCTAACAAAAAATTTTGGTTAAAAAAAATGAGATCACCTTATAGTGTCTACTTTCCAAAAAGGGTTCATTTTGATGGTGCTCCTATAGTTCTGGCAGTTTTTTTTTTTAACAAAAAGTTAGACAAAACTTTTTTTTTTTTTTTTTACTATATATAGAAAAAAGCACATTCCAATGTCTTTCTTGAAGCAAAAGCTGTCCCTTCAACTTTTTTTTTTTTTTTTTTCCTAAATCATTGATCCATATGAGGAAAAACCCCACCGGTGAAAAAGGAGATGAGTAATGTAGATGGAGGGTGACCAAGATGTTCCTACTTCACACCTACAGTGAGTACCAAAATCTGCTTATCAGAATTCTATGACCAGTAAGTTATAGGTGATCTAATCAGGTACAGGGAAGTAGGTCTCCTAGACCTTGTAAACTGGATCCACTCAGAGAACTCTGTCCACTCTCAAAAGACAAAAATCAAAAAGTGCTTCCATAGTGCAGTATCCAACTAACACTTTATTGATAAAAAAAATAATTGCACTTACAAGATCCAGTTCTTGATATCCTCATAAAAGCATAAACAAGCGAACATAGGACATGTGTGGCGTTCCTGCGGGCTTCCCTCCGGGCTCCCGGCTCAAGTAACCAATCGGATAGGAGTGACGTGATGACGTCACCGTCGTAGGCCTATGATGGTGATGTCATCTTGTAACTCCTATCCGATCTATCAGTTCTTTGAGCCTGGAGCCCACAGGAACTGCGCAAATGTCCTATGTTCGCTTGTTTATGCTTTTATGATGATATCAAGTACTGGATATTGTAAGTGCAATTATTTATTTTATCAAAGTGTTAGTTGGATACTGCACTATGGAAGCGCTTTTTGATTTTTGTCTTTTGAGAGTGTACAGAATTCTCGGAGTGGATACAGTTTACATGGTCTGAGGGTGACCTGCTTCCCTGTACCTGATTACCTATAACTTACTGGTCATTGAATTCTTATAAGCAGATTTTGGTACTCACTGTAGGTGTGAAGTAGGAACCTCTTGGTCACCCTCCATCTACATTACTCGTCTCTTTTTCACCGGTGTTGTTTTTCCTCGTATGAATCAATGATTCAGACTTGATTATCTTTTTGCCTTCACAGACATTTCTTTTCTAGTTTATTAATTGTCTATTTTTTTATGTATATTTTATTTATTATACATATATTGTGTTCATATCTAATTCAAACCTGCCCTATTTTCTCATTTACTGATTTGGAGTTTGTATCTTTACTCGGAGTACTGGCAGCTCCTTTTACTCTAGCGCAGTGTTTTTTTTTTGTTTTTTTTTTTGCTTTATATGCCAGTAAAAAGCATGTATAGATAGAAAAAAACAGTGTTTCTGTCTTTCAACCTTTTACTGCATATGTCCTGAGTCCATGTGCCTCTGCGCCTGACAATTTTTTTGCTCAAAGAAATAACCCTCTCTTATATTGTAAGCTCTTAACGTGCAGGGCCCTGTGACTCCTGTATTGTAACACTACTGTCTGCTTTCATGTTGTAAAGCGCTGCACAGACTGTTGGAGCTCGATAAATCCTGTATAATAACCACCAGTCATCTGAGATAACCAGCCTGTGTATGTATTGCTTTATACTTGCATGATATGCTTGTATATTTTAGATTTTATTCCCCTCCATTTTCATATTGTAGGATTTCTTGAAGGTCTCCTGTTATGTTATTGTGCAAGTTCATTTTATGTTGTAGATAGCATACCTTTGGTTTTATATCGGTTGATGCTTAGTTGGCTAGCAGTCTGGTGAAGTGAGACTGCTTTTACATAGGCTACCAGGGGGGGTGGTGACAAAAACAGGTGGTTGATTTTAACCATGTTTTTACTGCCCCATCTACAAGTGGACATGGTACTGCGCCTGGAGGAGTACACCATGCCATGCCAATTTTAATGCTACCTGCCATGCCTGTTCAACTCTCCAATGATCTCCCCAATGTAAGTTGCCATCCACTTCAACCATGAACCAAACACTTGCATTGCATTTTCTGCGTAGTCCCACGATGTAAAGTTGCCGTAACTGTTATCTGACAGCAATTTATCTACATAGAATGTCTTGTCATTAATATACCATTATTTTATTTTTTCTCATAGATGAGTACCATGCCAGGATTACCCACTAGACCTTGCTTTTATGACATTGACCTTGATCCTGACACTGAAGAAGTAAAAGGGCTATTCTAAGCAAACCTCAGGTACACCAAATTTTATTTTAGTGTGTATTTTTATTAAATATGTTTTTCCATCTTTAGAAAATGATCTTGGCTAAAATGACATTAGTGAAAAACAATTTGTTTTGAGAACAGTTTTACTGTGTTTTTTATATGGGTGAAAAAGTTTTAATCCGGACAATTAAAAGAATCCTCTGCAATATTGTATAATGTACGTGATGGAGGGTACAATAAGAGCATAAATTAATCGTCTCTACTTCTTGAAGGTTTCACACACTTCTACTTCTTGATTTACCAAATTGTTGGTGATTTTCTAATTCGCTTGTTATTTGCTGACATTTAATGGACCGGAAGATCAGTGAAGTACATAAGTGCAGGCTACAATCATCTTCTGTGCCTCACATAGCCCCAATTTCTACATTAGCCTGGAGTTGTCTTTTAAAGGCGCAATGTATGTCAAGATTTGGTTTAGAATTTATGTAGAATATTTACTAATTGGTTTAAATATGATAGAGACTAATAAAACCTTGTACATCTTGGAACAGTGCCCCGGTACTTGCTCCCAACATTTTTAATAACTAACTGCTCCTTTGCTCTGGGGCTACAAGCGCATCCTGGACCAAACTGCTCCATTTACATAAGAACTCAGTGTAGCGCTTGGTGTGCTATAGTGTATTTCAGCTGTAGTATATTTTAGGGCTGGGCGATATGGCTGAAAACTGTATCACGATATCAGTGTTTCATATCGGTCGATATCGATAATTATTGATATTTTTTATTACCCATTTAAAATAAGGACCAGGAGAAAAATGTTACATTTAAACATTTTTATTTTAAACTTAACCTTCCTCTGATCATAATCCCCTCAGTTCTTAAGACAATAAAATGTCAACACAACCATACTTGCTTCGCGTCCTCTGTTTGCTTCCGACGAAGAAGAAAAAATGAAAACCGAAGTATGCAGCGCTTGATGGAAAACACAAAAGCAGGCAATCACTGATATATATATATAGATGAATTTCCACAATGTATCAGAGTGTACTGAAAAAACAGTAGAAGGAGAGTCCGTGGAGAGGAAAAAGTCCAATAAGAAGCTCAGGTGATAAGTTGAAAAGATGTGACCTCCACATCCAGGTAAAATCTGCGGGGATCTCTGAATGGATGGTGCGGTAGCTGCAGCCCGGTCTCCTGCGATGTAAAACAGGAGGACACTACAGGGTATACACAGGGCGGACGATCACCGGTCCCCTACCGGTTTCGTCAAAGCGTGACATCATCAGGGGGCGTGGTTCAGGACCGCCGATCACCCCATTAAATGGCTGCAAGAGTCATGAAAAGGAGCGGCGTCTGATCCAGCCAATCACCTCCCCCACCGCTAGCGCCAACCGCACATTGCTAAGGACAGAGGAAGCGTACCTCGGATGAACCGGAAATGAATCCAGGACCAATCGAAAAACGCCTCCAAAGTCCCAATGAAAATCCATCAGTACCTAACCGCTATCCAATCATAGCCTCCGAGCAAGTAGGCGGCAACTTCCAACTGTAAAAAAGAGAAAAAGCAGGAGGAATAGAAGCCGACTTGCAGCGATATGAGTGAGACTGCTTAAGGAAAAATATTGAACGTTTTATCGAACAATTTTTTTATTGATATTGATCACGTGTCTATCGCGATACATATCGTTATCGTTTTATCGCCCAGCCCTAGTATATTTGAACAATTTCACTGAAACCCAGATTCCTTCCTATGCCTCTCCTGAGCATGCCCTGATGCACTTATCTGTTGCTGTTAAGGTCCGTTTTTTTAGCACAACTGATAACACCAAGGGTGTGCAATGTGTTTCAGATTTCTTAAGGTGTTTGTAACCTGAAACATGATTTGGTATTTCTGAAAGATTGGTCAAAGCAGTGGAAGCTGCAATGCAACATTTCCAAATGCGCTATAATGCACTTAACCACTTCTGGACCAGAAGGGTTTGCCCCCTTAATGACTAGGCCATTTTTTGCGATTCGGCACTGCATTACTTTAACGGACAATTGTGCGGCCATGCGACACTGTACCTAAATAAAATTGATGTCCTTTTTTTCCCACAAATAGAGCTTTCTTTTGGTGGTATTTGATCACCTGTGCGATTTTTGGCCCTATATAAAAAAAAAAAAAAAATTTCTGTGAAAAATATATATATTTTTTACACATCCTGCTATATAACATTCCCAAAAAAAGAATTCAAAATCAAATTTTTTCATCCTTTTAGGCCAGTTTGTATTCTGATACATTTTTTTGGTAAAAAAAAAATGCAATAAGCGTATTTTGATTGGTTTGCACAAAAATTATCGTGTCTACAAACTAGGGGAAAGATTTGTAATTTTTATTTTATTTTTTTTACTAGTAATGGCGGCGATCTGCAATTTTTAGCGGGACTGCAACATTGCGGCAGACAGATCGGACCCCTAACTGACAATTTTGACACACTTGGGGGGGACCAGTGACTAATAAACTACAGGGCTAAAAATATGCACTGTTACTGTAATAATGACATTGGCAGGGAAAGGGTTAACCTAGGGGTGGTCAAATGGTTAATTGTGAGCCTAGGGGGGTGTTTACTAACTGTATGGGGGACGGGTTTGTGAAATGATCATAGAGACTTGTGACCCTATATAGCAGGATCACACAGGCGCTCTGTAATCATTTCAGCGAGATCGGTCAGCTGTGTTTTCAATAGCTGACCATCCGCTGGTCCCGTGGATCGACATCCCCGCTGCCTAGTGGGGGCGGGAGCATACGCTCCCCCCCCCCCGCACCCTGCACGCGACCGGTTCACGCAGGAGAGCCAGCCTGCCGCAGTATAACTGCGGAGGGCAGTCAGGAACCAGTTAAGTAAGAGAAAAAGAGGCGCAACACCTAGTGCATTACCTGTGGTCACTGTATAAAATGTTTTATCAAAATGCCAAATACATACTCACAGACGAGAAGAATATAAAATTGCATTAAAAGATTCTACCACAGATGGAATGGAACACGTCCTTGTAGATGAGACTGTGAACGCATTTCGGGAGTTCAGGAGCTTGACTCCCAAAACTCTTTCTCTTATGTATCTCAGTTGGAGTTCCCCGCCTGAGGAGAGCAGCATGCCGGTCTTCCCCTTGGGAGTGAGCGCTTGGCTGAATTGATTGTTAGGAACCAGTTAAGGAATACAATTTTCCTGATAAGAGTACAATATTGGGGGTACAGTGTTGACCAGAACTACAAAGTTCCATAAAGTGGCCTGGCAGTAAGGAAAGTAAAAAGAATTCTGGGGTGCATCACTAGAGGAATCACCAGTAGAAGAAAGGAGGTTTTGATACCCCTGTATAGATCTTTAGTGTAACTTAATTTAGAATACCGTGTCGATTTCTGGAGACCTAAAAAAGATACAAAATTGTATTGATGAGATACAACAAATCTAGAGACCGCAACCAAAATTGTGAAAGTCTGAGGGATAAAGCTTTACTGGAGAGACTGTGGGCACCTAATGTGCATTATCGATGACAGAAGGGCAAAGCTTAGACATGACTGAAACTTTTAAATACATTAAGGGTCCTTTTACATGGGCGCAACTGCCGACGGAGTTCCTTCTGCTCAGCCGGGAGCCGATCCCCGCTGAGCAGGCGGATAACAGCTCAGTCTCCGTTCTGTGTGCGGAGACGCAGCTGTCAGATCCCCGCTGTCCTCTGTGGGGAGATCAGATGAGAACGAGCCGCCTGTCCGTTCTCATCCGATCCGATCCTCCAGACGGATGGAAAATAGGGTTTCCATCCATCCAGATTTCACGGACAGGATCGGAGAGCAGCGGGTGTCAGCGGACATGTCACCGGTGACATCCGCCACCCCATAGGGATGCATGGAGCATCCGATCAGGTCCGCCTGAAAAACTGACAGGCGGATCGGATTGCCCGTGTGAAAGGACCCTTAAGGAAATGTACAGCCAAAGCTCGTTTGGCTTTACATCTTCTATGGATCACAGGAGTGCAGTTCGTTTTGCACTCCTGTGACCTGTTTCCAGCAGAGAGCGGGCTGAAGTCTACTCTCTGCTGACGTCACAGATGTCGGTCCACGACCATGGAGTCAGGATTTGCCAGGTGTCTGGACCGGCACCCGGCCCAGCCTTTCAGCGAGCCACTAGGGCTGAGCCGGCCACTCCGCCCATCGCTTCAGTGAGAGAGGAGGGGGCAGAGCAGAGAGCTGCTGACTGAACAGAGCGATTAGCAGTGTTCGATCGCTTGGTTCTTAGCGTAGAGGCACCGGGGGGAAGATGCAGCATTGGACCAATTCTGCATCCACCTAGGTATGTATAACTGGGGAAAAAAGAAAAACCCATACTTCTCTTTTAACAGTGTAAAATCAGAGAGGGCAGTATTTTTATTATGTTAAGATTAAGAAAACTGGGACATAACCTCAAACTACCAGATGGAGTTGTAAACTTCAGAAAGTTTTGCCAAGAGAATAGTTGTTGCTTGGAACTTCCAGCAGAGGTAGGGGGTCAGTTAACAGTAAATTAATTTAAACATGCCTGGGAAAAACTTAGATGTAGCCAAGAAAAAAAAAAATCGGCAGATGGACCACTTGATCTTTTTCTGCTGTCTTCTTCTATGTTTCTCTAAAAAACGTGGCAGTGATAACTGTTTTCTATTTTCTGATAGGAGCACTTTACTTTGCTGTAACAAGCGATGAATATATATAAAAAAAACGTTTCATGAATCCCTGCATAGAACATATCACTAAAGTACAGCTGCTATGATCCGAGGAATTTTTTCCATTTACTCTGTGTATTTTCACTTCTGGGAAAAAGTACAATAAAACCTCTGAGTTGTCAGGTTCATTAACATTGTCAGTAATTTGTGATAGAGGCAGGATGACTTCTGCAGTGATGGGTTTCTTATGTGTTAACCGTGTGTGGCTTCCCTGAACATTAGTGCTAAGCGGCTATATACGTTTTCCTGGAGCTATTGCAGTCTCTTATACCCAGACACTAATAGCTGATGTATAGTACCATTCACTAAGCTATAATGAATGCATTATTTGCCATAACAATCCATTTCAGCCATGTCACTGTTAATGTCCGCTCTCGCTGTAAAAATAATGGTCATGACAAATAACAATTGTTAAAGCTTAGTGAATTGAACCCAACAGTATTAATTTGCCTGCACCATATTTTCTGAATTTTCCCATAATGCCTGTGTGAGGGACTGCCCTCTGCCACCTTCCAGAAGAATGCTGTGCTAGGCAGCTCTACTTATAATCTCTTTACAGTAATTCAGGCTTATGCTTATACATACTCTACATCAGTGATCCCCAACCCCCGGGCCGCGGACCGGTACCGGTCCGTGGATCAAATGGTACCAGTCTGCCCAAAGAACATTACATTATTTCCATTTTAGAAAAAAAAATTCAGAAAAAGGTGGACCCGGGGCGCAGAGCAGTGCGCCCTGAGCCCACCCATTTGTGTGACAATAGCGAATGAACATTCGCTATTGTCACACGGATCTTCCTCCTGGCCAATCAGGAAGTGGGTCCGAGACCCGTTTCCTGATTAGCCGAAAGGCGAACCCATGCCATTGGCCGAGGAGGAGGAGGGAGGACTTGAGGAGACGCAGGGAGACTGAGGAAAAGCCACCGCTGCAAATCAGGTAAGTGCACTGGTCACTGTGCATTGATTGGGGGTACGCTGGTCACTGTGCATTGATTGGGGGCACGCTGGTCACTGTGCATTGATTGGGGGCACGCTGGTCACTGTGCATTGATTGGGGGCACGCTGTGGCACTCTGCATTGATTGGGGGCACGCTGTGGCACTCTGCATTGATTGGGGGCACGCTGTGGCACTCTGCATTGATTGGGGGCACGCTGTGGCACTCTGCATTGACGTACCTCCCTCCCGCGACGATATAAAGGTTGGGGAGCACTGCTCTACATGATAGGATGGTTTAGGCTGGCCATACATTTAAATTTAAATTTAGTTAAATTTTCGTATACAAATTTCCTTTAGGCCCCTTTCACACTTGTGCAACTTGTCATGCAACTTTGGACCTCAGAGTTGCACGACATATCGTTCGCCATGTTTTCCAATGATACCCATTCATATATGCACAACTTAAAGTTGCAGCAACTTCAAAGTAGTCCCTGCACTACTTTGGCCCTGATTTTAATGCGTTTTGAGGTCCAAAGACAGCCATTGCTTTAAGCCCAGTCAAAATCGTATCAAAATTGTGGTAAAATCACGGCTGTAAAATCACGTAACTTTCAAGTCGCACAAGTGTGAAAGGGACCTTAGATTTACCTTAAACGATGTAGTTCAAGGGCCTGCCTAATTGGACACTATTGAAAGTGGTTACGTTTTGACCTCATGTTATGTTTTTTGGTAAAGGAAAATTGTTCGATGATTGAACATGTATGTTACTTTGCATTGCCAGCAGGGCTTTTTTCAGCAGGAACGTGGGGGAACATAGTTCGGCACCTCCAGCACTGAATGTATATAATGGCAAGGGGTGCTGGGGTGTGCTGCAGGGTCTGTTGAAGCTGGCTGCTGGAGGATCTATTGTCACTGGAGGGAATCCATTTTTGCAGGGTGAATCTGTTGTTGCTGGGGAGGTGTGTTGTTGCGGGGGGGGGGGGTATATTGTAGCTGGTGGGTGGGTCTTGTGCTGCTGGGGGCTCAGTTGTTGCTTAGAGGGATCTACTGTTGCTGGCTGCTGGGGGTCTATTGATCCTGGTTGCTGGGAGATTGTTGCTGCTGCTGGGGTTCTATGGTTGCTGGTGGGCACCAATTGTTGCTGGGGGGTCCTTTGTTGTGTGGTGGATCTACTGTTGCTGGCTGCAGGGTATCTATTTTACTGCTTTTCTTGTTACTATTAACACATTCCATACAAATTACGCAGCACCACAAAATGATACTTGGTTTTGTATTCTCTAAGATGTGTGGTACTGAGAGGTGGGTGGGGGGGGGGGCAAGGGACAGTTCTTGCAGGTGGGTAGGGGGCAGAGATAAGGGGAGACTCAAAAGATGGGAAGTTCCTGCACCTATTCCCTGAGAAAAAAAAGCCCTGGTTGTCGGTATCTAAATGACAGCTGGTGATAATTAGTCAAGATTTTCCTAATGTTGTACCAGTTCTGCTTACAGTGGTTAGACCTTTAAAACCACAAAAATCAAGAGGTATATTTGCAAAGGAGTGAATGTTGGCTTCACTGCAGGTATATTTTCTGCAATTGATGTACCTGCATTGAATGTTTGGTGAACCTCACATCCCAAGCTTTATCCCCAAGACTTAAAGTGGTTGTAAAGGCTGAAGGTTTTTTACCTTAATGCAACGGTTTGTGTGCTGCCCCCACGCGCACACACACACCCCCTAATACTCATCTGAGCTCCCTCTCGATCCAGTGATGTGCATGAGGGACTCGGCTGTCCTGGGACTCCCTCTCCTCATTGGTTGAGACAGGAGATTGAGCCTGTTGGCTCCCACTGCTGTCAATAACAGCCAGTGAGCCAATGCGAAACGGGAGGGGGCGTGGTTGAACAGTGATTCTATGTGCCTTATGGCTGCATAGAGTAGCAGCTCAGGAGTGAGCATGCAGCGGTGCCCCCATGGAAAGAAGCTTTCTCTGGGGGCACTGCTCGAGAGGAAGGAGCCAGGAGCTCCGGCGAGGGAGCAAAAAAGAGGATTGGGGCTGCTCTGTGCAAAACCACTGCACAGAGCAGGTAAGTATAACATGATTTTTTTTTTTTCTTTACCCAAGCATTAATATCACTTTAAAGTGGTTGTAAACCCTTACATATACCTAATGAAGTGACTGGCCTCAGGTGATACACACAAATTAAACAAATCCTCCTACATAAGTTGTACCTGTTTATCTTCAGTCAAGTCTAAAATGTTTAAAGCTTGTCTGACCTGTCAGAAAAAAGGAGGCAAAGAGCTGAATTTACACACTGCAGAGCTCAGTGAGGGAAACTCTGACACCTGATTGGAGGAAAGGGACACACCCTCCTGCACACAGGAGACTGAGACTGTCAATCAACTGGAGATCTTTCCCCTGTCACATTTTTTTATTTTTGGTGTCATGTACAGTGGGTACGGAAAGTATTCAGACCCCCTTAAATTTTTCACTCTTTGTTATATTGCAGCCATTTGCTAAAATCATTTAGGTTCATTCTTCTTCCTCATGAATGTACACATAGCACCCCATACTGACAGAAAAACACAGAATTGTTGACATTGTTGCAGATTTATTAAAAAAGAAAAACTTTTCTGCAGCAGACCAAAGCTGTGAAGTCTCCATTTCTCCATTCACTTCTATGCAACGCATTTTGAAACACAACGCACTGCCCCCGGAAGTCAGAATATAGTTGGGCTTTAGGCTACACAGGAAGATGGACCATTTTC
>NC_138770.1:514466065-514628565 GCF_965119305.1 Pelophylax lessonae | reverse complement strand
AATGTATCGCTTAACTGCTTTTATCTGCTGACATTTCTAATATCTAAAGGTTTTTTATTTAAACAGTGCAAGAAGAAATTGTAAATCATGACAAGTTGCTTGTAACCTACTTCCAAAATATTCACTTTTCAACAGTAGGACTATGCCTTTGTTACGTCTGGTTGTTTTGCAGTATTTTATTAGGCGTACATGCCTTAAGTTCTTGAGATATAAAATGGTTTTTATCCCACACACCTCTCTTGTGCTGCCTCTATACCGCTTAATGACTTCTAGTCTGAAAAAGGCTGAATGGTTTTGCTATTGAAAAGCCTCTAAAACCAAACATTGCATTGAATCACACTAATCTTCCCAGTCTTGGATATAAAAGCAGACACCTTTTCTTTACTTTAGTAAGCTATGTCCTAGAGAAATATAACCTATAACCCTAAAAATTATAAAGTAAATCTATGATTTCATTGTCTGTATTCTTATACAATGAAAACAAACCATTGCTAATATTTTGTTGAATATTTTAGTTATTGCTAAGCTTTCCTCGTTGACTCCTTTTTATCTAGATCTTTAGTGAGACCTCATTCATAATACTGTTGAGTTCTGAAGACCTCACTTACAAAAAGATATTGATAAGATTGAACAAGTCCAGAAACTGGTAACAATGGTGGTTTGGGGGATAAAATATATCTAGAGCAACTCAAGGAACTTAATATGTACAGTCTGGAGGAAAGAAGGGAAAGGGGAAACATGATTTAAACCTTAAATACATCAAGGAGGCGAATAAGGTTCTGGAGGGCAGTTTTTTTCAATATGAAACCAAAATCAAGAACCTGGGGACATGACCTCAAACTTAACTGGAGGAAAGTTCAAAACGAATCTTAGTAAGTATTTTTACTGAAAAGGGTAGTTGGTGTTTGGAATAAACTTCCAGCAGCGAAAGTAAATCAGTCAACAGTAAGTGGCTTCAAACACGCTTGGAACAAATATAGATCTATCTCCGACCAAAAAAGTTAACAAAAAAATCCAAAAAAAAAATGCAAAACCCGTACACAAAAATAAAAAATGAGCAGACTCGATGGACTATTCCGTTATTTTTTCTGCCATCACTTTTCTATGTTTCTATGCGAGAGTACCATTGAATTTCCCAATATACTTAATGTGCAGAACTGTAGTTTTCATACTTTTTTTTTATACTGAATAGGCAAAGAATAAACTAAAAATGTATTGTAATGAAAAAAGTCTTAATACCGTTTATAGAATAGTGTGACCATGCAACATAATCTGATAGTTTTAATAATCCGTCTCTCTCTGTCTGTCTCTCTCTATATATATATATATATATATATATATATATATATATATATATATAAATAAAAAAAATCAATGCATTAAAAGACTGGCAGGTAGGAAAAAAAAATCAATGCATTAAAAGACTGGCAGGTAGGAAAAAAAAATCAATGCATTAAAAGACTGGCAGGTAGGAAAATCTTAACTTGTTTTTAATGTGGTTGTAATGTGTATTAAGTAGATGAACAATCCTTTTTTTCAATTCAGCCACTTCAGGTTTAAAGCATTTATTTAGAACACATCTGTTTTCCCACCTTTACTTTTGCTTGTGCTGATCTCCACTCCCACTGCATATGAAAATAAAGTACTTATCTGTCCAAGGTGACATGGGAGAGACAAATACGGCTATAACTATGGGCACAATAATTCTTAATGGCACCCCCACACTTCTTGCAAACGTGTGCATGTTTGCGAGCCCCAAAATACATGGTCCCGCAGTACCAGGTTTGGTGCAGTTTTCAAAGTGGTGCAGGTACCTTTTTTTTTTTTTTGCGCGCTGCTTGGGCATAGGACAGCCTGTTAACGTTAATAGGCTGTCCTTGGCTGCATCTCGTGGTGTGAACAGAGCCATAGCTTAAAAATTTCAGTAAATATTTATTTTAAAAAATAGACTTTACTTGATATCCTCTCTATTTCAAGAACATCGATGCCAACCTATGACATTTATTTAAAAGGGTTTTCTTAGCCTAAGTAAATATTTTCAATGCCCGAACCACTGAATTGTTACATGAAGGGAACCCTTGCACCTTCTCTCCCCAGACTGGTATCCATCACTATACCTGCAGGCAAAATCTAGTACTGCAGGCTGAAGGCATGAAAATAACAGGATAATTACAGATCATTATTCAGTTTTTAATGCTGTGATAGTTTTGCTGACAATTACTAGGCTATACAACACTGTACCCAAAAAAACATTTATGGCAATATATAATAACCATTGTGTTAGTTTTTGCTATTTTACTCTTTTTTTTTTTTTTTTTCTTTTTACTACTAAAAAGGAAAAAAGGCTAAAAATTCAAGAAAACTGGTTTTCTGACTGTCTATTGCATTTTTTGAGGCCCTAAAATGCCAGGACAGTAGAGACACCCCCAAAATTGTTTAGTTTAGGATGTATCGTATACTGTGCATCAGAGTGTATGGCTCAGTACTATGTAATGCACAGAACAGGTTTTCAGATTTCAGTGGCCAGTTTTTAGTGCCCCTTTATGGTGGTGGCAAGTGGGGAGTCTCCCTTTAAAAAGTTGATCAGTGGTGAGTGCCCCTCTTGGTCAGTCGGATGGTCTGTGTGCCCACTTTATAGTCAATATGCCCCATTGCTGCTCCGTGTGTGCTTTTCTTGGTCAGTGTATCTTTGTGGTCAGTGGGAGCAAGCAGTGTTACTTGATTGAGGCCACCAAATACCGCTTTGTTTTCAATGTTGCCGTATTAAAGTGATTAATTACTTAAGCCCCGGAAGATTTTACCCGCTTCCTGACCTATTTTGCGATTCGGCACTGCGTGACTTTAACTGACAATTGCGCGTTTGTGCGACGCTGTACCTAAACGAATTTGACGTCCTTTTTTTCCCATAAAAAAGAGCTTTCTTTTGGTGGTATTTGATCACCTGTGCGCATCACTTTTACAAAAATAACAATATTTTTCACATTTTTTTATATGAAATTCCCCCCAAAAAAATGTAAAAATCAAAATTTTTTTTACATTTTCGGCCAATTTGTTTTATGCTACATATGTTTGGTAAAAAAAATCGCAAAAAGCATATTTTGATTGGTTTGCGCAAAAGTTATCGCGTTTACTAACAAAGGGAAATATTTTTGTCTTTTTTTTTTTTGTGGTACTGCGACATTGCGGCGGACAGATCGGACCCTTGACTGACATTTTTGACACTTTTGGGGTTACCAGTGACATTACTACAGTAATCAGTGCTATAAATATGCACTGTTACTGTAAAATTACACTGGCAGTGAAGGGGTTAACTTTTTTTGAGACGGAGGGGTTATGTGTGTCCCTAGGGGCGTGATTCTAACTGTGATTGGCTGTGGCTTGAGGTGTAGGAACAGTGATCAACGGTCCTACATAGCAGAACCGTATGATCACTATTCCTACACAGGGGAGAATGACAGGCGGCTTGTTTACATTAGCCGCCTGCTTTTCTCCCTCTCCACCCGACGATCGCGAGTGACCGGCGGACATCGGGTCCGCTGCTCACGCGCGGGATCGCGCCTCCGGCGGCGTGCGCTTGCTCCCGAGACCCTCAGAGGCTAGCGACGTAGTACTACGTCACTTTGTCTGTGAGGGGCTGACCGCCGCAGTAAATAGTCGTGCGGCGGTCGGCAAGCGGTTAAAATATGCCTAAAGCCAAGACTTTTCAGTCTTCTTTTTTGATAGAATAGAGATTGGTTAAAACCCTGCCATTTTGCCATTTTTGCCTTTGCTTTTGTTCACACAGTAGGAAGTGAAAGTAAATTCCATCAAAGTGAAGAAATCCTCTTTTAGACAGTTGTCACAATAGAAAGATTCTTTCTCTATTCCTGTTTTAGTGACGACTTAAGAGAAGCATGGGTTTTCTTTTTGTTTTTTTAAATCCTGCTTACATAGGTGGATGCAGCATTGGTCCAATGTTGCATATGTCCCCCGCCAGCTCTAAGACTAGAACTAAACAATCAAACACTGTTGATCGTTCAGTTCTCAGTACTCCATGAGCAGAGAGCTGGTGACTGTCAGTTACCACTGTCTTCTCTGCTCTGACGTGCTGGGCTGTCTAGGGGGTGAGAGCGGCTGGCTCAGTCTCTCATTGGATTGCTGAGATGCTGAACCAGGTGCCGGTTCAGACTACTGGGTGGCTGGACCGCCTCTGTAATGTCAGCTGAAAAACAGGTCACAGGAGTGCAGAACAAACTGTACTCCCATGATCCACAGGAGAAGTACAGCCAAATGAGCTTTGGCTCTACTTCTACTTTAATATTTACATTTTCCCTCACTTTGAGTCCTGGTGGCAGTGGTCATATCCCATTGGGGTATACAGACAGAAGAAAAAACTTGGCAAAGGAGTAACTCCTCACCACCTTTCTCGAAATGAAAATGTTTTGGCTTTAGATATACTTTAATTGTATCTGAATGAATCCGAGCAATAGAGAGCTCCCTGTTGCTTAAAAGGTGGAAAAAGTCAGAAGCTTAACAGCTTTTGCACACAGTGATTGTACGAACACTTTATATATATATATATATATATATATATATATATATATATATATATATATATATATATATATATATATATATATATATATATATATATATATATATATATATATATAATTTTTTTTTTTTAAATTTGAAAGCGATCAGTATTTACCTTTAAAGGTTTTTGCCAGCCTTAAAAAAAATAGCAGATGGATATTGTTTTTTTGTGAGTGGCACTTCCACTTTTCCTAGGGTTTTTATACTTGAGGCCAATGATCCTACTGTAATAGAGAGACAGTCTAATCTTGTTTCTCTCACTTCAGATGGGTACTAGAAGCCTTTTCTATACATATGACTTTAAATGCAAGTTTCACATGGTTACCAATGTGAGCCTAATTTTTTAAGGCTGAAACAATGAGTAGCAGCTATTCTATTTACTTATACTATTTATGTAACCTAGAGTCCTCATGACTGTGTCACAAGGAGAACAGTGTTGTTTATCCTCCTGATGTTGAGTTAATTCACTTAGACTTCATTCCAGTGAATCATGTGTTTGTCGTACTCAATTTTCTTCTGCATTCAGCGGATGTTGAGAGATAAAGATGGGCTATGGAGGAGCCACGCATTTCTACCTCAGAGCAAACTAAACTAAAAAAAAAAGTTTGTACCTCAAGGGGAACTTTCTCGATTGTTTTCTTTTCATGGTTTCTCCATAATGTTTAGATATGATAATGGATATGTGCTTTAAAATATTCATCCTTCCCAAAACTGTTATTTAAGTAATGAGCGGGACAAGAAATGGGCTTACTGACTTTTTTTAAAAAACTTTTTTGACCCCGACATTGTAGTTTTAGATTCTTTTGACTATTTTGGATGGGCTGGCCAAGATTATTACAATAAGACTGTCATTATGAGTTTTTATGGTCTGTGCATATGTTTTAATAATGATTCAGTATTAAAATGATAGCCAGCCTCAAAATACTGACTTATGTGGGTATGATATACAGTATTAAAGTATATGTGACTGATCATACTTACCCTGCTGCTTTGATAATGTGTAAAACCATTGTGCACACCAAGATTCCAAATTAAGCTGCAAGCAAAAATGTGAAAAATCACTTCCAATATTGTGTAAAAAATTCTGCCCTATTCAACCCTATGTAATGAGTCACAAATAATTGCCTATGTATGCCCTCTGCTGTGTGCGGGCAGTGTGCTCTGTGATAACTGAGTCCTTTGTACTCAGCTCATCACAGATCGGAGTAAAGGGCCAATCACAGTGACCCTTTACCTTGTGATTAGCTGTTTCCAATGACAGCTGAACATGGATGTTAACACAAGACAGTTATTGGCTTTTCTTTCCTGACGCTGACGGGGGAAGGAGAGAAGAAGGGGCAATAACCGGCTTGTGTTTAAGAGACATTGACACTGATAATCAGGGCATTGATTGTCCCAACAGTGCCCGCTAGTGCTGCCAGTTAGTGCCCACCAGTGCTTCCTCATGGGTGCCCATGAGTGCAGCCTGTCAGCAGTGTTAAGTTTGCCATCGCATTGTTATTCCGTTTTAATCTTTTGACTAAAATGCTGTTTTAGTCCCATTTTGGTCATGTGCAATTGTTTGTTAGTTTTAGTCGCATTTTAGTCTAATAAAATCTCCAGTACATTTTAGTCGAATAAAAAAAATTAGTCAACTAAAATCTAATGTGTTTAGTTAAATTGTAACGCATTTAAGCATTTCTAAAGAATTTCCAAACTCGCTATAAAATGTTATATATGGTATTAAGATTTGAAGGGCAGTCTAAGGGGGCCTGTAATGCTGGACGTTGGTCTAAGGAGGCCTGTAATGCTACACCGTGCTCTTGACGGTGGCTGTAATGCTACCCAGTGCTCTGGACGGTGGCTTTAATGCTACCCAGTGCTAAGGACGGTGGTTTTAATGCTACCCAGTGCTCTGGACGGTGGCTTTATTGCTACCCAGTGCTCTGGACGGTGGCTGTAATGCTACCCAGTCTCTGGACGGTGGCTGTAATTCTACCCAGTGCTCTGGACAGTGGCTGTAATGCTACCCAGTGCTCTGGACGGTGGCTGTAATGCTACCCAGTGCTCTGGACAATGGTCTGAGGCCTGTAATGATGCACAGTGCTCTGGACAATGGTCTAAGGAGGCCTGTAATGATGCACAGTGCTCCGGGATGGTGGTCTGACTCTGAGAGACCTTGCCAGTGGTCATAGGAGGCCTGTAATGCACACGCACACAGTGCTCTGGACAGACGGGGGTCTGCAAAAGGGCTGAGGCCTGTAATTGTAATGTACACTCTCAGTGGGTGCTCTCTGCTCTGGACAGTCGTCGTTGAGTGGTACTCTTGTTGGGACTCAGGTGCTGCTCTGGATGGTAGTCTGAGGGCTGTAATGCTGGCTGCACAGTTGCTTGCTTGCTGGGAGCGGAAGCAGGTGGAGCTCCGTGGAAACCACAATTTGGATAAACGTCCCTGCCTCACATTTTCGTTTATTTAAGAAAACTGAATTGATTTTCATCACTGGATGAAAATGTGTACTTTTCGTTAAGTTTTCGTCACTGTAAAAATACAGCTGATGAAAATTTTGACAAAAGTTTTCGTTGACGAAATTAAGGGAGATGTACAGCCAAAGCTCATTTGGCTGTACATCAGGACAACTATTGGTTGTGCACTCTAAAAATATGGCTTTTATGGAAGAGTGGAGAAAGCCATTGTTGAAAGAAAGCCAAAGGAAGTCCTTTGCTCTGGTCAGATAAGACCAAAATTTAACTTTTTGGCCTAAATGCAAAACGCTGTGTATGGTGGAAAACTAACACTGCACATCACCCTGAACACACCATCCCCACCCTGAAACATGTTGGTGGTAGCATCATGTTGTGGGAATGCTTTTCTTCAGCAGGGGTAGGTGAGCTGGTCAGAGTTGATGGGAAGATGTATGGAGCCAAATACAGGGCAATCTTAGAAGAAATCTTGTTAGCATCTTCAAAAGACTTGAGACCTTCCAGCAGAACAACGACCCTAAACATACAGCAGGAGGTACAATGGAATGTTTTAGATCAAAGCACATTCAGTCAAAGCCCAGACCTAAATCCAATTGAGAATCTGTGGCAAAACTTGAAAATTGCTTTTCAGACGCTCTCAATACAATTGGACAGAGCTTGAACTATTTTCAAAGAAGAATTGGAAAACATGTCACACTGCAGATGTGCAAAACTGGTAGAGACCTACCCAAAAAGACTTGCAGCTGTAATTGCAGCGAAAGGTGGTTTTACAAAGTATTGACTCGGGGGCTGAATACAAATACACACCACACTTTTCACATATTTATTTGTAAACAAAATTTGAAAACAATTTATTTTCCTTCCGCTTCATAATTATGTGGCACTTGTTGGTCCATCACAGTAAGTCATTTACATAAGAAATACTGTCTCTGCCCTCTACAGGAAACCCAATACCAAAACTAAAAGGCTCCTCCCACCACCTCATGGGAAATTGTGGTTATCTGCTCCCTCTCAGGGTTACTAACCTATTTGTGGGTAAGGTGTAGTAAATCCCTCTCCCTTGGGGCTGTCTATTTTCTTCCTGGTGCAGACCGGTTCCGGAAGCCTCTTGGTTTTCCTCAGTGCTGTGTCTCTTCGAGTTGTACCTGCAGTGGGGCCAGTACATGGGCTGTTGCAGTGGTGCGACTGTTTTTCCCCAGTGGTGTTTTTCCAGCATGCCTGGGTGTATCGAGATGACGGCCCATTAGTCACTTCTGGTGGACCAAGGAAGCGGCAATAATCTACTTCTGGTTTTCTGTCCTATGGGTTCCCGTCTTTGTTTTGGGTGTTTATAAGATGGCAGCCACTGCTACTTTGAGCGCCTGGGAGCTATTTCTGATTTAAGAGGAGCTGGGGCAGGCTGGATGCCAGGACACAGATCTAGGGGACAGACTGCAGTGGCTGATTAGTTTCTTACCTTGCCCTAGGCTGTAGCAGCACATTAGTGGAGCTCTACTCATCCCAAGATGCAGGAAGGTGATGCAATGGACTTTAAAGCCAGTACCCCTACAGCAAAGCTTGGTGCCTCTTCAGATTGGTCTAAGTCCCCAAAGCAGGAGGGACTAATGGGATGTGTCTGAAGAATAAAAATGGACCTTTTATACCATGCTTATTACCTAGGGTTGAATTGTGCATCATATATACCATGCTTTTTGGGTGGTCTTCCAATATGTTTGCTTTAGGTTGCCACTAAACAGCCTCGTAGGCCTAGGAAGAAATGTGGAAACTGTGGCTCCAATCTCTCAGGTGCTTGCGCTAAGAAACTTTGTAAAGTGTATGGTGTCAGTGGCAAGGTCTAAGTCAGTCTCCTTAATGACTTAATAATAAATAAAGGACTTTGTGTTCTATGCGGCATGAGATGATATCTACATTTTAGAACAGCTGTTTCAAATCTGGTTCCCTCCACTTCTCGGTTGTTTTCTTCTAGTGAGTCTAGTACCTGCAGACTGTCAGTTTAGAGGCGGTTTGTGAATCCGATGTTGAAGGGTCTTCTCGCTCATAAGGGGAAGTGAGCTCAGAGGAGGGGGAAAAAAGGCGCTGAGGAAGGTTATGCTAGCCGATTTCTTTTTCTGGTTGAGGAGACTGATCAGTTACTCAAAGCCATTTATGCTTCTGAACAGACTGAGGATCAGCCATCCCAAACTGTGCAGAATATTATGTACATAGGGTTGCGGAAAAAAAGGGCAGGACTTTTCTGGTCCATAACTCTCTTAAGGATATGATTCCTAAAGAGTGGAAGGATCAAAGAAACAAATTGTTTTTCCTAAGCAGAGGTTCCCTTTTGGATCTGAGGAAGAGATCTTTTTTAAATGTCCTAAATTAGGCGCACAACTGTTCTAGGTCTCCAAGGATTCTGATTTGAGGATTAAGGTTTCCAACTTTTTTGGCCAGGAACCGTGATGTTTGGGTTGACTGACTTATTGAGCTCCTTTCCTCTGACACTCCTGGATTTCAGATTTGGGAAGCTCTACCACTAGTTTACAAATTGGTGGCATCTCTATCGGATACAGCAGTGGAGAGTCTCAGAGCCACTGCTGGTGCCATGGCACTCCTAAATTCTGCCCGCAGGGCTATTTGGCTGGGAAGGGGACTTGTCTTCCAAATCCAAACTTTGTGGCATCCCTATTGAGGGCAATTTATTGTTTGGGTCTGGTCTTCAGACTATATTGACTCATTCTTCAAAGAATGGAGGCAAGTTTCCTGTTAAGTAAACATTTCGTTGCAAGAGTTCCTTTCAGATTCAGCAGGGCAAATCCCAGTTTGATAACAAGAAACCCCAGGCTAATAAGTGCTGTTCGTTCGACAAAAACAAGGGTAAAGGAGGATACTTATTCACTGCCCATTACCCAACTCCTAAAAGTGACAAGCTACGCAAGGTTAGGGGGCAGGCTTTCTCTTTTTTTACTCTCCTTAGGAACAGATAGGGGCAAGTCATTTTGCTTTACATATAGAATGGGTTACAATTTAGTTTGCCTCGCCTCCTCCCCAAATTTTGTTTTGCAAAAGCTGCCGAGAGACGGGAAGAGAGCAGAGGCTATTTTTTCAGTGTTTTCTCATTTAGCTTAACAGGAAGCGATCTTTCAGGTTCCGCCAGAACAGCATTAACAAGCTGTTCCAAATGGAGAGCATCTATGCGGTGAAAAATATTCCCTTTTCAGGTAGTTCTATGGTCTCCTTGGATCTGCAGGATGCATATCTCCAAGTGCCTATTCACCAATCCTATCAGAAATTCCTGAGGTTCGTGATATGTTCAGAGCGGGGATTGCCACATTGGCAATTCCAGACTCTCTCCCTTTCGGTCTTTTGACAGCCCCCAGGATATTCACAAAGATAATGTCAGAACCTATGGCTGCCTTTCATCTTAAGGCCATTTCCATAATCCCTTATTTGGATGTTTTTTTTTCTCAAACAAAAGAGAAATTATGCTTGATCCTAAATTTGGGGCTAGAAAGCTTAAAGTCACCTGGCTGGTTAATGAATCTTGACAAAGCCAGATTGATTCCAGCACAATTAAGAGTTTCTGGGTTGCAGGGTAGACTCTTTCTCAGGAACTTTTTCGAACAGAGCCAAAGACTCAAAAGTTGGTCTCCTCGGAGCCTCCAGAATAAACAGCAGGCATCTCTGATGTATATCATGTAAATTCTAGGGTTGATGACTGCAGCCATACTAGGGGTCTCTTGGGCTCAGCTGCACTGGAGAAACCTGCAGGCCTTCTGGTTAGCCTTGTGGGACCATGGACAGGGTGATTGTGATGGAACCGCCTGTCCCCCAGCTTGGGTGCTTCCTCCAATCTACACCCAGAAACCAGGTATTATGGCTGAGCACCCAAGGACTAGATGACACTAGCTTAGGTTCAAACTATGATCACATTACCCTAACAATGCGAACTGTAAACACGAATATGATTAACCTAGCAAAGGAACAGCCAACATTAAGCTAATTTAACAGTAAGCTATTTAACAACTAGTCACATAAACAAGCCTAGGTGATCAGACCTTCAGGCAACAAGCCACAACCCTTGATACACAAAGTGTACACATTATTATAAGCATAAACACATAAACATCCCACAATGGTTCGATAACAAGGTAAAGTGGACACAATATTAGTCATTTCTCCACGAGATAAACTATAGGTGACTTAGTTAACAATGGGAGTTCACACCTAGGAGGCACACAACGGGAAAATGATACCATGGGAGAAAAACACCTTGGTAAACAGATTATAGCAGGAGACCCCAGCATCAAGTTGGTTTGAGCTGATTATATTAACATAGACTCTGAGTCTGTCTAAAGCAGTCATTGCTGGTTTGGGCACAAAGACAACAAACCAGAGTCTGTGTGTTTTGGGGGGACATGGATTCAAATCATGAAGCAGGACCATTCTGGGGGTCCCAGAAGCCCCCTCAAAAGCCAGGGCCCATAGTCCCTGGGCAAGAGGCTACCCTGCAGTCACCTCCAAAAGCCTCTGTCCTGGTTGGGTTTGTCACAGTGATTAAGCTCCCAGAGGAAGTTTTGATCAATCCCGATTGGTGAATTCACACACAGAACCTAGCGACAGGAGGACCCTAAACTCAGAGAGAGTTGTACAAGATAACTACAGATGCCAGAACCTGGGGGTGGGGAGCTCATGCAGGTCCCTTTAATGCGCAGAGGGCCTGGGGTCCGGACTTGTACTTTAGGGAACTTTAGCAGTAAGTCATGCCCTGAAGTCCTTTTCGAAGTCCATTCCGGACAAAAGCGCTAATCTTCTCAGACAAAGCCACTACAATGGCTTACATAAACAAGCAGGGAGGGCACAAAGTCTCCAAGCTTGTTGTCACTATCCTAGATCTTGCTTTGGGCAAAGAAGAATCTGGGTTCCCTGAGAGCAGTTCATCTTAGGTGCTCAGACAACAACCTAAGCTGAAATCCTAAAACGGTGGTCCTGCTAGTGACAATGGGTTTCATACTGTATTTCTTTCTATCTACCCCACATGCGCCTGTCATGGCTCCCTCAGCTCCCTGGATAGATGGTTCTAGAGGCCCCTCCACCGCAGGTTCCATGAGGAAACAGGTCAGACTGATCTGTAAGCATTAATCATGACATACATTGCCCTATTAGGCTTTGTTACTTGATATCTTCAATGTCATTTTCACACGTACTCTTTCTGTAGATTGTCGACTGTGCCAGCTCCTAAAGAAGTGTATTTAACATGAAACGTGTAGAGCATGGGTGTCCAACCTTTTGGCTTCTCTGGGCCACATTGAGTATAGAGAAGATGTCTCGGGCCGCACGCATATAAAATATATACTATAGTTAAAGTATATAAGTAATAAAACGCCGCCGCGCCCTTCCCGTGCTGCCGCGCCCACCCCCCCCAGCACTAATTTAACACACCTAGTGGATGATCCCCTCCAAGGCTGCCTCTGTGGCCGTGCCCCCAACTCGACTTCCTTCCTCCCCAGAAAAAAAAAGTCAGGGGGCAGTGGGCCGCATTGCCTGAGGTTCTGGGCCGCATGCGGCCCCCGAGCCACAGGTTGGACATGCCTGGTGTAGAGCATATGTGCATATATGGATACAATCTCTATGTATTATGTATATTATTTATTGGTTCTTGTATTGTCATGTATTTTTGCACATTTTTCAAAATGCATTGGTCCACATTTTATGCATTCACTGTCTGTATTTTATTATATATTTCTTTACCAACTTTGCCATACAATTAAACTGGTCCACATTCTTGATTTTATCGTATGTGTATTGGTTTATTTTGCATGTACTTTTACTTTAACGTTATATGGTCATGTTTGACACACACACCTCACTTTAAGCCCAACCTTCCTTTTGTTTTTTCGATTTAGGGATGGAGATACAATAATTTTTGTAAGCTCATACAAAGTCCCATTCCCCCCCCCCCCTCTTTTGTAAGCTGAAATCCTAGGGAGTGGGAGCTAAATTTGGAGGTCTGCTCAGATCACAGCCACATTGGGTACTCCAGAGCAGAGCCAAAACTAAGGAGGGAGGGGGAGCACATGCCACGGGTGAAAACTTGAGGTGGACTTCAAATTGTCTACAGTGCTAGCTGGTATTTGGGAGGTTGGATAGGGTTGGACTGATCTGGCTGAGCTGCATTCACACCACCGGCTGCTTTGTGAGCCTGCACTGCCACTGATTTCAGGGGCAGTGCAGGCTCACAAAGCAGTGCTGACACTAGCTGGGATTTGGGAGGTTGGATCGGGCTGGACTGGCGCAGCTGAGCTGCATTCACACCATCGGCTGCTTTATGAGCCTGCACTGCCGCTGATTTCAGGGGAGCCAGGACCTGGACCCCGGGGATTCAGCCTGCTACCATGCTGCCTTGAACTTAGACCTGGACAGGAGGGGCAGCTGTGATGGCATTTGCTAGAACGGATCAGCTGTATTTACCTTCTGCAGCCACTGAAAGCCAGATCCAGTGGCTGCAGGAGGAAAATATGGCGATTAGTTCTAGAAAATGCCACCCTCGCCACCCCTCCTCTTCAGTGCTTCCGGCTCCCCTTTCTTAACTCTCCCGCCGACTGCTGTGGTATGTGTCAGGATGGAGAGCAGGGGAAGGGGCCTGTAAATGTCATTTACTGGCCCCTTCCTTTTCTGAATAAATACTGTGAGTTATCTGTACTGATCACTCACTCTGTTTATTAATAAATGAACCATAGTAAAGTGTTTGCTATGGTTCATATTGTGAATGAATGGGAAGTTGCTCAGCACAGAGCACTTCCCATTTATTCAGCTGAGGCTGCAGAGAAAGGGATTAAAGAATCTGTGCCCCTCAATTCCTTTCTGTCTTAAAAAATAAAACAAAATATTGAACTGGAATGATGTGGAGTCAAATTGGGACTTTCACAGTACTACATAGAATGTCTATCAGACAAAATTATATATATAAATATAAAGTTTATTTAGTACATATAAAAACAGTACATAAAATGTGTTTTTAAATGAAAAGCCACATAAGACAAAAATACAATACAAATAGTCCACAACAACAGACTAAACATCTTGAATAAGACTATACATGGTCCAGATAAATTGAATGAACCAAAATACCCTACTGCTCCTGTCAGTTGGAATAGGGTCACCACAAAGTGTGAGGGGACTCACGCCAGGATTAGTGGCATCTAAGGCAACAACCCAACATGTTTTGCGGGAATACCGCTTCTTTAGGGGTTAGACGAGGAGGGTATGTATAAAGATTTCTGTGAATAATAAAATAATATACAATCAGATACAGGTTATACATATACACATGAAGATTTTTTTTCTATAGCAATGCTTGTGAATCCATAATTAGCGGAGGACTAGCACATTAGTATACAGATCAGATATGCAGAGAGTAATGGAAACCAGGCTAATAGATGGAAGAAAGAACACCAGCAGTCCTGAAAAAGCTCTCCCAAGGCACACCGGCAAGAGAAAAAAATAAAATGAAATAGTTGTAAAGAAAATTAATAAAAATAATATACAAATAAAAAATTACTGACATCGTCCACTGCCCTATCGACACCACTCTCTGCCCTACTGACAAAATCCACTGCCCTACTCACACCAACCTCTCCCTTACCCTCCACTGCTCTACCGACAGACACTGTCAACTTATAAGGTAGGCCAAGTTCATATTTTTAGTGACATTTCTTTTAGTAATCTTAGTATATTTTATGGGTACAAGATTTTTGTTTTATGTAACCATGCTCCTTTAAGGCCCTTCAACTTTTAACGCAATTTGGTACGCTATGCACGCCACATTGCTGCTCTCCTTGGGGCACCCAAAGTGTCCCAGGTCTTTTCCAACCCTATAGTGTATACTACAAAAAATATTTGCTGTGTACCCCTAAAGTGTCTGTCTCAGATTGGCTTAACTGCTTTACGAACGCCCGCCGCAGTTAAACTGTGACAGGCAGCCTCTCCTGGGCAAACCAAAGTAGCTATATTTCCTTCGCGCGCAGGAGGGATGTTTACATTCCTTGTAATAGGAATAAAAGTGATCTAAAGTTGTTTTTTTTTTTTTTAAAAGACAGTGTAAAAATAAGATAAAATAAATAGGAAAAAAAATTAAAGCGCCCGTTGGCTCATGCGCAGAAGCGAACGCATACGCTATCGCGCCCACATATGTAAACGGTGTTCAAACAACATATGTGAGGTATCGTCGTGATCGTTGGAGCGAGAGCAATAATTTGACCTCCTCTGTAACTTAAACTAGTAACCTGTAGAAATTTTTAAAGTGTCGCCTATGGGGACTTTTAAGTACCAATGTTTCCTACCATTCCACAAGCTGGAATTTTAAAGCATGACATATTGGGTATCTATTTACTTGGGGTAACATTATTTTTCACATTATTAAAAATAATTGGCTAACTTTACTGTTTACTTATTTTTAAATTCAAAAAAGTGTATTTTTTCCAAAACAAATTGTGTTTGGAAGACCCCTGCGCAAATAGTGTGTTAAAAAAAATTTGCAATTATCTCCATTTTATTCCCTAGGGTCTCAGCTAAAAAAAAAAAAAAAAAAAATATATATATATATATATATATATATATATATATATATATATATATATATATATATATGTGTGTGTGTTTGGGGGTTCGAAGTAATTTTCTAGCAAAAAATGATTTTAACTTGTAAACAACAAGTATCAGAAAAAGGCCCGGTCCAGAAGTAGTCAAAAAATATGACTGAGGGGTCATTGTTGGAATTCCAAATGACACATAGCATGGGGAGATTGAAAAATAAAAAATTATTTAAATATATTAGTAGTAAAAAAGCGAGGTCAGAGCACATTGGCCTCATAAAGCATGATCAGGGGAAGTTAGTTCTAAATAAGGAGAAGGCAACTGTAATGCTTTCTTAAGATTTATTAGGGAAAAGGTGGGCACGGGAATCAAGGCTGTATAACTAAGAACGCATCAGTGTGTACTCTTGTCGCTTATAGAACCTGTTGTCCAAATAAGATTTAAAAAACTTAAGGCAAATAAATCACCAGGAGCAGATGGCTTACACCCAAGAGTCCTCAAAGAACTCAGTCAACTTATAGCCATATTCTTAATTTTTATGGACAGCAAACTGACAGGAATAGTACAAAGGGATTCACGAAAGGCAAACATGGCACTATTATTTTTTAAAAAAGGTCTGAAACCTATACCTGTGAATTTACACCAGAGCTAAAACAATAATCCTGCCACTTTATAAAACTCTGGTTTGGCCACATCTGGAGTATGCTGTCCAGTTCTGGTCACCAATCCTCAAAAAGGATGTGCTGGACCTGGAGAGAGTACAGAAAAGGGCAACAAAATTAAGGGGCTGGAGGACCTCAATTACAAGGAACGACTACAAATATTAAACTTGTACACCTTGGAGAAGAGACTCTTGAGAGGAGATATGATCGCGATATAAAAATACCTCAAAGATGATTCTAGCGTAGGGAGTAAACTATTCAGTCTTGGAGTATAAGACGCGTGGTCACTCAAATTGGAAGAGCAGTTTAACCATAAACTGAGTAGGGGGTTTTCCACTGTCAGGGCGATAAGGATGTGGACCTCACTTCCACAATCGGTGTCAGCAAGTAGTTTTGTTTCAAAAAACTTAGATGGGCATCTTAGCGAGCTCGATATGCACTGATGTATAGTCTGGTTAAAAAAAAAAAGTCTGTCTAGTTCAACCGATCAAACGGTAAAAAAAATATCCTACAATCCTATACCCACAGTTGATCCAGAGGACGGCAAAAACCCCAGCAAAGCATGATCCAATTTGCTTTAGCAGGGGAAAAAAAATCCTTCCTAATCCCCCAAGAGGCAATCAGATTCCCTGGATCAAACTTTACTTATAAATGTTAGTATCCAGTTAAATTTAGGAAAGAATCCAGGCCATTTTTAAAGCAATCGACTGAGCTGGCTAGAACCAGCTCTTGAGGGAGCTTATGCCACAATTTCACAGCTCTTACTGTGAAGAAACCTTTTCTGTATTTGGATTTACAGTAAATCTCTCTTCCTCCAGACGTAAAGAGTGTCCCCTTGTCCTCTGTGATGACCTTTTAAAGTGAATAACTCAACACAAAGTTCACTATATGGGACCATATATGTATTTATACATGTTTATCATAATATCCCCCCTTAAGTTCCTCTAATCTTTTCTCATAGCTGAGCTCCTCTGTGCCTCTATCAGTTTGAGTGCCCTTCTCCACACTTTCTCCAGTTCCCCGATATCCGATATGGGTATAATTTTTTGACATGAGCACACACAAGCCCCACACGGGTTGCCTTTATTCAACTTTACCAGTCATGGAAACTTAGTCTCTGCAGGGAATTAAGTTTATGATTAATGTGATAGTCAAGGTTTTTCATAAGGTAGTGTTTTTTGCAAACTGCAGTATCCCTCAGAAACAAATCAAATGTATTCATTACAGAACAAACCGTTTTGTGTTACTGTACTTTGCACATTAATCATTGCCATTTGCACTTATTAAATGAGCACAGTAGCTTCAACAAATTGTAAGGTTTGGTTCAGAAGCAATTTTCCACACCTGCGTTGTACTATATCTGTTCTTTGTTAATTTTTGGAAACTGCTTACTAAAATAGGCAAATGGGAATTTTAGCTTTGTCTAGCCTGCATTTTACATTACTGCAGTTTTTGACATATTTTTAACATATTAACTGGCTTTGTTGAACTGAGGAGTTCCCTTGATTCCCAAGTGATCATTGACACAGTTTACATATTGTTTTTGTTACATATTTCTTGGCTTACTTACTGGTCTCTGCTTTGCAATCTGTCTGCTCTGGTTGTTACTCTGTTTTAGGCCTTTTTATTAATTCACAGGAACATGTACATTACAGGGGCCACAGTAATGCCAAATGTTGTCCACCTGATTTCTCACATTTTTAGATGCATGTCTAATCCGCTTAAGATAATGCATTGCTTATGTGATTGTTCAGGTAGAATCAGATTTCCATTAAGTGCTTTCCTTAATGAACTGCATATGTACAGTTTTTTATAAATATTTCTTAGTTTGTCTGAGTCACCTACTTTATTTTTTTTTTATTCTGAAAATGTCCCGAGGAAATCCTAAAATTCAAGGGCACAGTTAATCAAGTGGTTAAACAAACTGCAAATTATTCAAAAATAGGATTCTGATATAAACTGCCTGATAAACTAAATCTACCTTGGAAAGTTCATTTGAATTGCTATGGAAATGTGTAAACAGATGAAGATTACTTCCATGGATAGCCAACGTTATTCAGGAAAAATTATTTGGCTGGTCATGAGCTTGGAGTGCTCATAAGAATGCCAGTTAACAGAAAATCAAAAGTATGCCTAAAGCCTTGGGAATAGATAACGGAAGTATAGATTACCATCTTAGTATTTTTAATTTATTATTCAGAGATAGAGGTAGTTCACTAGAGTACCAGAATCCTTTGTCATTACTATGGCACACTTATTGCTATCTCAAAAAAAGTTGAAGCCTGATGTATCAGTGTGATTGTAGTAAATAGTTTAGGCACTGGGAAAAGCCCTTGTTTAGCCCTTGCCAGTGCCCCAAACGGGTGGGAGGTATTGGCATACCCGTTATTCGCAAATACTACAAGGCACTTGCCCTTCAACGGATATTGGATTGGCACCATGGTGTGTCCACTAAACTATGGATCCCCCTCAAAAAAATTTCTGGCAGGCTGCAATCTCTCCTATTCCCCCTGGCTCCCAGGGGAAAGCCGAAAACTTTCTGAACTAACCTCTCCCACAGCCATCCATGCCTTGAAACTGTGGAATGTTCCAAATAGTCGAGGACGGCGCGCCCTTCAATTTTTCCCTCTTACTCCCCTCGGGGCCTTCCGCTGGTTCACTCAGGGGAACACCTCTCCTCCTTCTGATCCTGGGTAGCTGACGGGAAAATGCAATGTGGCAGATTTGTATAAGACCACGGATAACTGCCCCTGGCTTCTCTGAGAGAACAGTATGACCGTTTTTCCTCTGGACAACTGGTGTTACAGGCAGATGCAGCATTTAATTCGATGTTTGCCCCAAGCAGTTTGCTCTCCCACCTCGGCGTCCCCTTTCAAGAAGCTCTGCATGTCGGGCTCTGTGATTCCACATTCCATATCTGTGTTGTATGGGATGCTGTTGAGATTTTTTATGGCCTCACCCGTACTAGTTCTGTGGACACAAAAATGCAGGAAAAGTGGTTTTAAGTTGCTCAGCCGCTTGTATAGAGTTCCCTCCAAGCTGGCTAGGATCTACCCAACTTTGTCAGATGCATGCTGGAGGGAGTCTGGACATCCGACTCATTTGGTAGGCGTGCCCCAGGTCACAACACTACTGGCAGGCAATTTGATCCCAAGTCAAGGAAATTTTAGACATCAAACTACCTGATTCCCCATAGAAACTCCTGCTTCATATATCGACCCACCTTCTAAATGCACCGAGAAGGTTCCTCTTCCCCTTGCTTCCTTCTACCCCATCCCTCCATCTACCCCCCATCTGGATCTAGGTCCACGTTAAAGGTATTGAGTCCCATAGGCCCCAACGTATGTAGGGTGGCTTGAAGAATCAAATTGTGTTAGTGTTCATTAGTTGTAACACTGTTCTGCTGCTTCCTCGGTCTCTATATACGCCTTATTTGGTGGTTCTTATTTTTTCACTGACTGTTACCCACTTGGACTTGTTTTTTCTTTATTTTTGTCTTAAGTACAATGTGTTCTGTGATTTTTTTTTTCCTTTTGCTTTTTCCGAAGAAAAAATGTAAATAATTACATAAAAAAAAAAGTTAAGGCACCAATCAGATTCAGACCTGCCTTTAACAATTGTTGAAGTAGAGACAGGGTAATGAAGCACAGGCAATTGGTCATGAAGTTTACCATGGTTTCAGTGTTTGCCAGATAATATACAAAAGTGCTGTACATATACAATGTAGTGCAAATTATCATTACCAAAGAAAACTAGAGAATTCAATTATATCAAGGTCCAGTGAAAGTGAAAAAAGTCCAAAAGTGCCAAATGTGAACACTGAAATCTTTAGAAAGTTTCTATATATTCATACACCAATGTGTACCTCCCCCATACAGTAAATGACTCCTGCTTTGACCCCCTATTACAGAGAAGTCAAAACAAGCTTGTTATATGGGCAGGTTTTCACCTTCGAGCTGCCCACAATCTCCACTTTAGGTCAGGACTCGTAGATCACCCTCCAGTTCAACAGTGTATCCTAATTAATGAGAAAAACCAGGGTAACCACATAGTGTAAAACTGATAAAGTGCTTTGATTTGTTACTGGACAGCTTGATCTATAGTAATAGACATCGCTCTTCCCCGCGGACAGCCCTGATCTACGGGTCACCTCTTCCTTCTTCCAGCTTTGTGGCAGCACCGAACATTCCCAACGTTTCCTCTCCATTCCGCTCCCGCCGGTCACTTTCTTATTTGTTTAAGCCAAGTAACATAGTTAAAAAGCAGTAACAGCACATACGTGAATCACGGCCGGTCCCAATAGAGGGGCGGGTCGCTTCCAAGTTCACAAAGAGCAAGGTCATTACCAACTATATCTTTTCCACCGCATTTCGCTATACATAACCTTTTCTGGGAGCCCAGTCCAGTCTTTTAGCAGCACTGATACCCTGATTCTGACCTAAATGCCGTTTTTGGATATACAGTATCTCACAATAGTGAGTACACCCCTCACATTTTTGTAAATATTTTATATCTTTTCATGTGACATGACACTTTGCTACAATGTAAAGTAGTGAGTGAACAGCTTGTAAAACAGTGTAAACTTGCTGACCCCTCAAAATAACTCCACACACAGCCATTAATGTCTAAACTACTGGAAAAAAAAGTGACTACACCCCTAAGTGACCTTGTCCAAATTGGGCCCAAAGTGTCAATTTTTGGTGTGGCCTCCATTATTTTCCAGCACTACCTTAACCCTCTTGGTCATGGAGTTCACCAGCGCTTCACAGGTTGCCACTGGGGACCTCTTCCACTCCATGATGACATCACGGAGCTGGTGGATTTTAAAGACGTTGCGCTCCTCCGCCTTCTATTTGAAGATGCCCCACAGATGCTCAATAGGATTTAGGTCTGGAGATATGCTTGGTCAGTCTATAACCTTTTACCCTCAGCTTCTTTAGCAAGGCAGTGGTCGTCTAAGAGGTGTGTTTGGGGTCGTTATCATGTTGGAATACTGCCCTGCCACCCAGTCTCTGAAGGGAGGGAATCATGTTCTGGTTCAGTATGTCACAGTACATGTTGGCATTCATGGTCCCTCTATGAACTGTAGCTCCCAAGTGCCGGCAGCACTCAGGCAGTCCCAGACCATGACACTCCCACCCCCGTGCTGTAGGAAAGACACACTTGTCTTTGTACTCCTCACCTGGTTGCCGCCACACATGCTTCACACCATCTGAACCAAATAAGTTTATCTTGGTCTCATCAGACCACAGGACATGTTCCCAGTAATCCATGTCCTTAGTCTGCTTGTCTTCAGCAAACTATTTGCGGGCTTTCTTGTGCATCATCTTTAGAAGAGGCTTCCTTCTGGGACGACAGCCATGCAGACCAATTTGATGCAGTGTTTGGCAAATGGACTGAGCACTGACAGGCTGATCCCCCATCCCATCCAACTTTGCTGCAATGTTGGCAGCACGCATAAGTCTGTTTCCCAAAGACAACCTCAGGATATGACGCTGATCACGTGCACTCAACTCTTTTGAGCAACCATAACGAGGCCTGTTCTGAGTGGAACATGCCCTGTTAAACCACTGTATGGTCTTGGCCAATATGCAGCAGCTCAGTTTCAGGGTCTTGCCAATCTTCTCATAGCCTAGGCCATCTTTATGTAGAGCAACAATTCTTTTTTTTTTTTTTTTCAGATCCTCAGAGTTCTTTGCCATGAGGTACCATTTTGAACTTCCAGTATGAGAGCGATAACGCCAAATTTAACACACCTACTTCCCATTCACACCTGGAGCCTTGTAATACTAACAAGTCACATGACACAGAGGTGTGAAAATGTGTAATTGGGCCCAATTTGGACATTTTTACTTAGGGGTGTACTCACTTTTGTTGCCAGTAGTTTAGGCATTAATGGCTGTGTGTGGAGTTATTTTGAGGGGTCAGCAAATGTACACTGTTATACAAGCTGTACACTCACTACTTTACATTGTAGCAAAGTGTCATTTCTTCAGTGTTGTCACAAGAAAAGATATAATAAAATATTTACAAAAATGTGAGGGGGGTGTACTCGCTTTTGTGAGATACTGTAGCTGTGATATTAGAACTGATATCTTTAAGTTATACGTTTTCTTGAAGAATTGTTCCCAATATTCTAATTTATTTGGATTCGTCCTATTCTGGTAAATCACTCAAAGGGGACCATCTAACCACTGTTTGTAACTATAATGGTCAGATAGTATAATCCTGATACAATTTCAAAAACCTTGTTGGCAAAAAAATGTTTATTGCAGTCTCAATGCCCCTAGTATCCAGATTCCTATGGATGATCTAAAGCAAAAAAAAAAAATGTGTGACCCATTCTTATAGGTTATACCTGAGGAGCAATACAATTGGAAAAAAGATTTATATGACCTTTCTCTATTCTTCTGTGTGAACTCTTCCCAAATAATATAGTGGAAAGGTGGGTACAAGGACAATTTTTCAGGGTTCCAAACAGTTGACTTCATATAGCTGCTCAGCTTCACAGGTCCTTTCTTTCTTTCTTTCTTTCTTTCTTTCTTTCTTTCTTTCTTTCTTTCTTTCTTTCTTTCTTTCTTTCTTTCTTTCTTTCTTTCTTTCTTTCTTTCTTTCTTTCTTTCTTTCTTTCCTTTCTTTCTTTCTTTCTTTCTTTCTTTCTTTCTTTTTTTCTTTCTTTTCTTTCTTTTTTTTTTCTTTCTTTCTTTCTTTCTTTCTTTTTTTCTTTCTTTTCTTTCTTTTTTTTTCTTTCTTTTTTTCTTTCTTTTTTTCTTTCTTTCTTTTTTTCTTTCTTTCTTTTTTTCTTTCTTTCTTTCTTTCTTTCTTTCTTTCTTTCTTTCTTTCTTTCTTTCTTTCTTTCTTTCTTTCTTTCTTTCTTTCTTTCTTTCTTTCTTTCTTTTTTTCTTTCTTTCTTTCTTTCTTTTTTTCTTTCTTTTTTTCTTTCTTTTTTTCTTTCTTTCTTTCTTTCTTTCTTTCTTTCTTTCTTTCTTTCTTTCTTTCTTTCTTTTTTTCTTTCTTTTTTTCTTTCTTTTTTTCTTTCTTTTTTTCTTTCTTTTTTTCTTTCTTTTTTTCTTTCTTTTTTTCTTTCTTTTTTTCTTTCTTTTTTTCTTTCTTTTTTTCTTTCTTTTTTTCTTTCTTTTTTTCTTTCTTTCTTTCTTTCTTTCTTTCTTTCTTTCTTTCTTTCTTTCTTTCTTTCTTTCTTTCTTTCTCCATGTTTCCTTAACCACTTTAGCACCAGAGGATTTGGCGCGGTCGTGCGACCTTTTTTTTTTTTCCCCCACAAAAAGAGCTTTCTTTTGGTGGTATTTGATCACCTGTGCGATATTTTTTTTTTTTTTTTTTTTTAGCTATAAACAAAACAAGAGCGACAATTTTGAAAAAATTAAAATTTTTCACTTTTATATGCAATTCTCAAAAAAAAAATGTAAAAATCAATTTGTTTTCTGCTACATATTTTTGGTAAAAAAAAAATATTACAATAAGCGTATTTTGATTGGTTTGCGCAAAAGTTATTGCGTTTACGAACTACGGGAATGATTTATGTAATTTTTATTTTTTTTCTTTAACTAGTTAGTAATGGCGGCGATCTGCTAATTTTTTTTTTTAATGCGGGACTGCGACATTGCGGCGGACAGATCGGACCCCTAACTGATATTTTTGACACTTTTGGGATTACCAGTGACATTACTACAGTAATCAGTGCTATAAATATGCACTGTTACTGTAAAAAAATGACACTGGCAGGGAAGGGGTTAAGTTTACTGGTGATCAAGGGGTTAAGTGTGTCCCTAGGGGCGTGATTCTAACTGTCAGGGGGCATGGCTAGTGAAGTAACCACAGACATGCGATCCTATATAGCAGGATCACATAGCCTCTGTGCTCACTTCAGGGAGAATGACAGACGGCTGTGTTTACGTCTGTCTTTCTCCCTCTGCTGCGGGAGAATGCGAGTGGCCGGCGGCAATCGGAGCCGCCGGTCACACGCGCTGGCTCCCCAGGGAACGAGCGGGTGTGGGAGCACGCCTCCGGCAGCGCGCGATCGCCCCCCTAGCTCCTCCAAGGCTAGCGCCGTACATGTACGACGCTTTGCCTGGGAGCGCCAGACTGCCGCCGTACGTGTGCTGTGGGTGGTCGGCAAGTAGTTAACAGTAATGTTGCTCATAAAGCAAAAACTTTATCAATATAAATGGTTTCTGGTTACACATACATTTGGGACTAATGAAATAAATTGGCACTTATGGGAAATTTTCATACCAGTATCAATTAAAATGTACTGTGTAAAGATCTAAAAGATTTAAAACTCCGCTAAAAACATATGGGAAAGCTAGACAGGGTAAAGGAGTTGTAAAGGCAGAAGGTTTTTTTATCTTAATGAATTTTATGCATTAGGATAAAAAGCCTTCTGTGTACAGCAGACCCTCTAACACTTACCTGAAGTCCCTCTGTCCAGCCATGTCCACATGTGTCTCAGCCGTCTGAGATTCTCCATCCTGATTGGCTGAGACACAGCAACGGTGCTATTGGCTGCCGCTGCTGTCAATCTAAGTCCCCCACTCAGGGAAGAGAGGGGGCGGGGCCAGGTCAGGCCTTCGTGTTTAAATGGACACAGGAAGCTTTGACTCGGCTCGGGTGCTCCATAGCAAACTGCTAGCTGTGGGGGCACTGAACAGGAAGGAGGAGCCAGGATCACAGAAGAGGGACCTGAGAAGAGGAGGATCCGGGCTGCTCTGTGCAAAACCAACTGCACAGAGGAGGTAAGTAATAACATGTTTGTTATTTTTATAGAGAAAACAGAAACTTTACAATCACTTCAAACTTTGTTTTATAACAATGCTGAATATCATTTAAAAGAATATTCATATAATCTGGGAATGGGAATGCTCACTCTGAATAAACATATACAGATAATATATAATGTGTCTTTAGGACCTAAAATGTATATTCTCTTTACGTTGGATTTTTGTTCCCTCCTGATCTGTTCCTGCTATGCTTTGTGCATCAGCCACACAATTGATCTAGTGTCTGCTCAGGTTGAATTAATGGCTTGTTTCTAAAGCCTGCTGTTAAGCAAAATATTAAAATGGGTATCTACTTTCTTTTCCTCCCCAGAATTCTGCACTGCCTTTGCCTGGAATCTGTGTGAATCCCAAGAATGCTTACTATTTCATTTTTCTTTTAGCCAACTGGACCCACTGAGAAACCGCAGCTTTTTTACATTCGCATCCAATCTTTCCAAGAACTGAAATGTTAAACATGAAGCTACTGGGGCAAAGAATAACTGGCTTACTCATACAGCACTACTTGAAATATCAGACTTACCTCTGAGAAAGCCAACAAGGTTTTTTCTTCATGGACGTTACTCTTTAAATGACACAATACATGCTTGATACTGCTATTTATACTATAACACCATTGTACTGTATTATCTATAAATTACTTATAGTTGCTAAATGTTGGTATTATTTTTTAGCTTGCATATT
Source organism: Pelophylax lessonae (assembly GCF_965119305.1). NCBI lineage: Eukaryota > Metazoa > Chordata > Amphibia > Anura > Ranidae > Pelophylax > Pelophylax lessonae. The sequence continues at coordinate 514,602,818 of NC_138770.1, read as the reverse complement.
CAAAAGTTTAATATTGGCAGTTAGTGTTGCATTGAAAAATCTAAACTAGTAATACCTTTTTTTTTGGTATTACTAGTTTAGAAGTCCAGATAAAACTCGTACAGCATTTGTAATAAGACCAGTGCATGACCAGTGAGAGTTTACATACAATAGCTATGGGCATAGGAAGTCTTCTGATGAACACTCATTAAAGTGTCAAGCCCGAATCCTTTCCCCCCCCCCTTTTTTTTTTTTTGGATACAATGGGGGAAGGATTACTTTCCCACTGTAGACAAAAATGCTTGTTGCTATTCGAGGCTTCGATGGAGATATTTTCCCCTCACTTACTGTCCAGTTGGCATCGGCTTCACCATCCAGAAATTGAAGAAAAATCTGCAACAAAGGTTCAGACACAAGCAAAATCTGAAATGGGCTTTAGCCTTCCCCCTACTCTACTTAAGAAAATTTATTTCTATTTTACTGTTGAAGAATTCCCTTTGCTTCTTGTATGGTAAAACAGTCTTCGCAAGACAGAAAGTGAGGGTAAATTTCTCTAATGGATAGCAGGGAAAACCTAACCGGAACTATAACCCTTCCCTTTTTCTGTCTAAACCAAAGAATACTGATTTGTATAGCCATACACTTTAAAAAGAGGGAAACTTCTGATATAGATAGAGATATATATATATATATCGCTCTCACTTTTTTGTGAAGGCTCTCATTGGTAGACCATATGCTTATGTCCTAGGCTTACCTGGAGGTTTATATTTAGCTGTGGCTCATATAGTTCAACTACATAAGACATACACTGCCCGGCCAAAAAAAAAAAAAAGTCACCACCTGGAAATAACGAAGCAACTAACTAAGCATGCAGTAACTATCCTATTGGATAGTTGCTACATGTGCCCAAAGAATGAGGTCAGCGGACTACCTGAAAATACAGAATGACCAGGTTATTCCATGAATGGATTTTTTCTTCCCTGACGGCACGGGCATATTCCAAGATGACAATGCCAGGATTCATCTGGCTCAAATTGTGAAAGAGTGGTTCAGGGAGCATGAGACATCATTTTCACACATGGATTGGGCACCACAGAGTCTGGAACTTAACCCCATTCAGGATCTTTGGGTTGTGCTGGAGAAGGCTTTGCCCAGTAAACCGACTCCCCCATCATCAAGATCTTGGTGAAAAATTAATGCAACACTAAATGGAAATAAATCTTGTGACATTGCAAAAGCTTATCAAAACAATGCCACAGGGAATATGTGCCAAAATCAAAGCCAACTAAATATTAGAGGGTGTGACTTTTTTTGGGTGGCAACCTTTATTTATTTTATTTTTTTTGGCCAGGCAGTGTATTAAGGGTATTATTTTGTTCCCTCTTGTAATGAAACACATTTTGGAATCAACTGAAAAAAAAATTTAGGCAGCGTTCACATAAGGATAGATAATGTATCACCTATCATATGTGTGATGATATAATCTTGCTATACCAAACAGTAGACTTGATACATGTTTGTGTAATTATAATATTCTAATAGTCTACTTTTCCATTCTATTGTCAGGTAGAAAATGTGGCTGCTTGAGCTTGTTCTAGGAGGTAATATGATATTAGAATCAAGGTACCTTCAATTTAGAACTTTCTTATTTTACAGTATCCATCAGTGTTAAATTGTTCCTGAACTGATCCTTGACCTAATAGTCTGAGATAGGTTTCCTAGATAAAGAATCCTAACTGCAATAAAAATTACAGTGCCTTCTTTGCGGGTCTCTTTTATCATATCATGTCCAGCAGGGTCTTTTCCTGAACTGTTCTGTAACAAATTAGTTTTAGATGAATTTGTTGTACTTAAGCAACTTGCTGAATAAATAAGCATAAAAAGCATATTGTATGTTTGCTTTGGTTTTTTTTGGTCTCTTGAAAGTGAAGCTGGGAAGGTTGTGGACCACCCTGTAAATGTACCAAGAAGTACATGTTTCTAGTACAGCCTTTTTCAACCGGGGTACCCTGCATTATGTAAAAGTTTTACATTGTACATTTTAGAAAGGGATGCCTCAAGACTGTCCATAAAGGGTGCCTCGATGCTGTCCATAATTTGGGGGTGTGCCTTGACTGAAAAAAGGTTGAGAAACACTGTTCTAGTAAACATTTTAGCCTTATTGCTGCAGCGGTGGGTACCGTGGACTCCGATGTCCGCCATCACCCGCCGGTTGTTTGTTGCAGAGGCATAATGGCGGTCTGCCTATGTAAAAAAGGCAAAGAAAGAAGTTCCCCTAATATTGTGGGACTATAAGGGCGACCTTAACATCTAAGAAATGGTGCAACCGTATATAAAAACATGCACTTTTATTTAATCAACATATAAAAATGTCATAAAAGACGTGTATACAAAATGACAAACCTAACATGATAAAAAGCGCACATGCATATCTCTCCATGAATATTTAGACATGAATGAAGTGGTTCCAGCAGAGCCCTGAAGAAGGTTACTCTTGAAACGCGTCGGATCTCTTTTGGGATTCACGCATTCATCCAGTCACTTTGTATTTTGACTCTTTGTTGTTAGCCATGATTTCTCTTTTTATCATGTTATGTTTGTCATTTTGTATGCACGTCTTTTTTTTACTTCGTTTTTTATATTTCGATTCAATAAAATTTCATGTTTTTATATACGGTTGCACCATTTCTTGGATGTTAAGGTCACCCTTATAGTCCCACAATCTTAGGGGAACTTCTTTCTTTGACATACAGTATGGGATGATGGCCACCTGCATCCAGACATAAACGACCAGACAAATCTTGTTCATGTAAAAAAGGCAAATCACCGTTCTCTCAGGAGGGAAGAAAATGGATCCATGCCTTCACCTAGTAAAAGCACCTCCTACAGTACACAAAAACACTGGCTAGGCACACAACCTTTTGATCGCCCCTGATGGTAACCCCTTCCCAGCCAGTGTCAGTACAGTACCAGTGCATATTTTTAGCATTGATCACTGCATTAGTGTCACTGGTCTCCAAGAAGTGTGTGTCTGAATGTCTGCCGCATAATGGCAGTCCCGATAGAAGTCGCTGATCATTGCGATTACTATTAAAAAAAAAAAAAATCCCATAGTTTGTAGACACTAACTTTTGCACAAACCAATCACTATATGCATATTGGGATTTTGCTACCAAATATTTGTAGCAGAATACATATTAGCCTAAATTAATGAATAAATTAGATTTTCTCTATCATTCATTGACAGATGCAGCTCTAGATCTTCTTGACCATTGGGTTAGGAGTAGGACACTAGGCAGGAAAAAACTTTACCACGCCTATGGGCAGTCTCTGCAGGCATCCACCCACATACTCTGCTATAGCCTTCAGTTTGTTTCTGGTTAGTTTAGGTGTAGGACCTAGTTCCCTGCTGGGACTTCGGTCTTAGCTGTTTTTTTTTTTTTTTTTTGGGGGAACCTTTTTGTAAGACTTTTTTTTTTTTTTTTTAAATTAGTGTTCCTGAGAGAACTACAAGCAACAGCCAGCTAGGTTTCGGGCTGGATATTCTAGATCCTTAAGGTCTCCCAGCCTGGCCAGCGAGCGTGAGCAGGTTATAGTCCAGCACTAATCTTCACCATGACAGAGCCCCAATGGACAGGGGTGGGCTCGCGAGTGAAACCCCTCACCGGGACCAACACGACCTGGGATGCCCAGAGTCGCAGCGTACCCCCTGGCCGTCAGCACCCCCACCCTGGGTGGAGAGGTAGTCTGTGCGGAGTTGCGCCCACCTGGATGCCGTGGTATGGTGAGTAGGTGTGTCCCCCCCTATTCTCTGGCGGTCTTGGGGTGGACGTGGCCCCCCTCCCTGGAAAATTTGAACCTTCGGTTCCCCTGGCCTCTCGGGGGGGGGGGGGCGGATGTATTGCAGCCGCTGCAGCTGTTCTGCGGAGGGGGAGTTTTGTCCTGGTGGGGTCTCCTCCTGTGGACCCCCGATGCCTCTGTCTGATGACCCCCCTAGGGGGTCTTGGAGACCGCATGGTGTGCTGTGGGGGCCGCCATTTTGCTGTAGTTTTGTAGCTCTGCATCAATGTAAAAAGTCTGTCATTAAAATGCATGGGCGGCCATGTTTTGGTAGTTCCCCCATAGGAATGCATGGGGCGGCCATTTTCTTGAAGTCCACGATCGCTGGACAGCAAGGTCGTAGCAGGGGGCTCTAGGTATGACCCAGGTGTTTTTCTGTTTCCTGTGTCAGATCGTTTCTCTTCTCTGCGCAGAGCGTTCCGGAAGCCCCCAGACTGTTTTGGTAATATGTTCCTGGGGTCCCTGTAAGTATTCCTCACTCACCCTGCTGCAGGCTGTGTTAGAGCTGGGACTCAGCTTATACTCAGCGCTAATGGAGTTCCTGGGCCAAATCTCGCCTACAGACCCCCTCGGTGCGGTTGCGAGACCCTCTGGGTCGCAGCCACTGTCTGCTTTTACAGCAGTTTTGGAAAGCCTGGTGTCAAAAGTGTATTTAGTTTTGAAAAATGTTACTAGCTGAAAGCGCCCTATGCCTTCACCTGCCTCTATAGTATCCTCAGATTCTGAGGTAGATGTGGCCGCCGTGGATGCATACCATCCTGGTGGATTTGTGTCTTTGCATTCTGACAGTGAGGTGGACATTTCCTCGTCAGCTGCCACGTGGGAATGCGCACTGGTGGAGGCACTTAGTGTCAGTGTGGGGGACCTTAAAAATGGTGGATGATTCTACAGCATCAGGGATGCAGATGTCTTTTGGCACCTGCAAATCCCAGAAGTCGGGCAAGGTGTTTCCCTGACCGGAACTTTTTGACAACATTGTCAATGAACAGTGGGGGCGCATCAAACAAATGTTAGTGGTGCCTAAGCTCTTTAAAAGGCGTTACCCCTTCGCGGATGAGGTTTCCACTAGGTGGACCATCTGGTCTCCAGACAAGTCTACTGTGGTCCCGGTGGAAGTGTCCCCGGTATTTATGGACCCCATGAATAGACGGATTGAGTCTCTGCCCGATATTTGTATGTGTTAGCAGGTTCAATACTAAACCGGTCTTTGTGATCACTCTGGTGTCACAGACCATCACGGAATGGGCAAAGTTGCTAAAAGGTGACTTGGAAATGGAACAGCTCTCACCGGGCCTGACAGAGCTAATGGACAAAATGGTTCAAGCCCTTCTGTATATGTGATGCGTCGCTGGATGCGGCTCCGCTGGTAGCCAGAGTATCTGCGGTTGGGATTGCTATTAGACGCATGGTGTGGCTGAAAAGCTGGTCTGTGGACCAGGCTTCCAAAAAGGCTTTCTCTGACTCCCTTTACAGGGAGGACAGGTTGTTTGGATCCTCCCTGGATGAGTTGATCAAAGGCCTTACGGGTGGGAAGAATACTCTTCTACCCCAATCCACCAAGGGCAAGGCACCATATAATAGATATGGGCATTCATTTACTGCTCATAGATGGCCCTTTCGTGCCTCTGGGTCGCAGGAGAAAGTAGCTAAGCCATTCAGGTCTTCTGGGGGTTCCTAGAAGACATGGTCAGGTAGGCCGAGAACAGGCCAATCTGGTTCTGGGGGCAAATCCTCATCTGCATGATGGGACACCCTCGCCCATTTTTGGGGTGGGGGGACGTCTTTGCTTCTTTCCAGAACCATGGACGACTTTTATTCAGGACAAATGGGTCCACGGACTGATCCAATCGGATTACAAGATCGAATTCCAGTCTCGACCATCGGACAGGTTCTTCCTGTTCGATCTACGCTTATCTCGAGACCGGTTAAGGGATCTAAAAGAAGCGGTACAAGATCTGCTGTCGCAAGGGGTGATTGTGCCGGTTCCATCTCGGGAACGCTTTCAGGGGTTCTATTCAAACCTGTTTACTGTGCCCAGGAAAAAAGGCAAAGTTTGTCCAATCCTGGACCTCAAGGCTCTGAACCACTTTGTGCGGGTACAGAAGTTTTTAATGGAGTCCATTCGCACGGTAGTGACGTCTCTACACCAAGGAGACCTTTTGGCCTCCATAGATCTCAAGGACACATATCTACACATCCCTATTTACGCTATTTTTCCCACCCCTCATGCAAATACTGCTTTGGGACGTCCCAATGGTAAGGATATAGAGCTGCGTCTGTCAATGAACGACAGAGAAAACTGGATCTGGAACTGGAGCACCCACCCCTTTAATTATGAATGGGATGGGGTTTTTTCTTCTAAGCACTGCTTGCAACAAAACTGAGGGCTATAGCAGGGTGTGTGGGTGTATGCCTGCAGGGACTGCCCCATAAATGTGGTAAAGTGTTTTCCTGCCTAGTGTCCTACTCCTGTAGGGGGGCAGCATAACCCAATGGTCAAGAAGATATAGAGCTGCGTCTGTGAATGAACTTCAGAGAAAAGGATTTTATGGTAAGTCAAAAATCCATTTTTTTTTTATTCAACTTTTTTATTGCATTTATTTTTATTTTTTTGGTCTTTTTTTGTTTTAATAGTGCAAAAAATAAATTCAGATCAAATTCCACCAAAAGAAAGCTCTATTTGTGGAGGAAAAAGGACATACATTTTATTTGGGTAGTGTAACACGACAATTTTCAATTAAAGTACCACAGTGCTGAATCTCATAAAATGGCCTGGTCCTGAAGGGAGGTAAAGGGGTTAAAGAATATGTAAACCCAATGTTTCATATTCCTGATTAGTGCCTATTATACCATGTACTTGTATAAATATTATCTTTTCCTTTGTGTGAAATCCCTGGTGTTCCTGTCAGTCCCTCTGCTTTCATATTAAAAACTGACTACACTAAGCAGGAGAACACACTGTGGTCAGTTCTCTAGCTGTGTAGCTGTTCTGGGAACTCAGCCTGCTCTCCTACAATGATCAGACTTGTTCTGACACCCCCCCCCCCCCCCCCGCACAGCCTTTCACTGGGAAGCTTAGTGTCCAGCTGTTTCTCTCTTATCGCTCTGTTGCAGCTGAGAATAGAGGGAATGTGATCACTTATAAAGGGGGAAAAATGTTTTGCATTAAATTTCTATTTTAGACTTGGTTGTTTTACAAGGTGAGGGTTTACAATCATTTTAATCTGCAAAATGTGTCTGGCAACTAAGTACACTACCAAACACTTATTGCATAATTAACAGGAATGTGATGCTGATTGTTAAATGATAAAGAAGAACCATTTCTCTTTTGTACTCTGGAAGACACAGCTCTGCTTTAGACCATTATCACTGCATATAGTTCCACCTGCAGGAGTAGGATGCTAGGTTAAACTTAAAAACAAAAAACAACCCAGGTGCTGACCCTGCTGAAGCCTAAAATCTTGCACACTTGAAACAAGCTCAGTGATTAGGGGTTAGGACCTGGGTTTTACTTTAAGCAAGTTGCTGGCTGTCATATATAATTTAGATCTGGTGGTGTCCCCAGTTTATAGCCAATGAGCATACACCAGTTCAGCTCCAAAGGCACAGTTTCATTGTGGGCAGCCTGTGGGTTTATCCCTGGGGGGGGACACATGACCAGTCATCCTTGTGACTTCTCAGTGTTTACCATTACAAGCTGACCGCACTTTAGCTGGTGGTGTTCTGCAGTCACCAGGGCAGGCAGCTGGGACTCCAAGTAACCCTTTGATGATGGAAGTTTACTCACCAGTTCCTATCCCCTCTGCTTCCTATCACCATCTATTTCCCTTGAAAGTCTGGGAACTAATGTAGGAAGGGAATTGAGGGAAGTCTGGAGGTTGCAAGGTTCCTCCTAGGGGATTACTGCTGGGGCTGGAATTATGTAGCTGCCCTTTACAGTGGGCAATTCTGCCCCTTTAATATAGCAGCTGCTAGTTAGATGCCTGTGGCCCCCAAGGGGAAAAGACCCATAGCGAAAAAGGCAGATGGGGGGAACTCTGCCCTATGTAATGTGACTGGCTGCTATAACACATTGTGCTATGCAGTGGCGGCTGGTGCATTGGGGGCGCAGGAGCGCCGCCCCCCCCTCTCCGTGCATCCAGCTCCCTAATCTACATGCGAGGTGCCGGACGCATGGAATTCAATGGGGTTTTTTTTTTCTGAAGCACCTGATTAAAGCCAGAGGCTCTAATAGGTTTCAGAAAAGGGTGGGACCAGGGCACAGAGCACTGCGCCCTAGCCCACCCATTTGTGTGACAATAGCGAATGAAAATTCGCTATTGTCACACGGATCCTCCTCCTGGCCTTCCGGTCACTCTGCATTGAAGGGGCACGATGGTCTCTCTGCATTAAAGAGGGCACGCTGGTCACTCTACATTGAAGGGGGCACGCTGGTCTCTCTGCTTTGAAGGGGGCACGCTGGTCACTCTGCATTGGAGGGGGTACAATGGTCTCTCTGCATTGAAGGGGGCACGCTGGTCTCTCTGCATTGAAGGGGGCACGCTGGTCTCTCTGCATTGAAGGGGGCACGCTGGTCTCTCTGCATTGAAGGGGGCACGCTGGTCACCCTGCATTGAAGGGGGCACGCTGGTCACCCTGCATTGAAGGGGGCACGCTGGTCACCGTGCATTGAAGGGGGCACGCTGGTCACCCTGCATTGAAGGGGGCACGCTGGTCACCCTGCATTGAAGGGGGCACGCTGGTCTCTCTGCATTGAAGGGGGCACGCTGGTCTCTCTGCATTGAAGGGGGCACGCTGGTCTCTCTGCATTGAAGGGGGCACGCTGGTCTCTCTGCATTGAAGGGGGCACGCTGGTCTCTCTGCATTGAAGGAGGCACGCTGGTCTCTCTGCATTGAAGGGGGCACGCTGGTCACCCTGCATTGAAGGGGGCACGCTGGTCACCCTGCATTGAAGGGGGCACGCTGGTCACCCTGCATTGAAGGGGGCACGCTGGTCACCCTGCATTGAAGGGGGCACGCTGGTCACCCTGCATTGAAGGGGGCACGCTGGTCACCCTGCATTGGAGGGGGCACGCTGGGCACTCTGCATTGGAGGGGGCACGCTGGGCACTCTGCATTGGAGGGGGCACGCTGGTCACCCTGCATTGAAGGGGGCACGCTGGTCACCCTGCATTGAAGGGGGCACGCTGGTCACCCAGCATTGAAGGGAGCACGCTGGTCTCTCTGCATTGAAGGGAGCACGCTGGTCTCTCTGCATTGAAGGGGGCACGCTGGTCTCTCTGCATTGAAGGGGCACGCTGTTCTCTATGTATTAAGGGGGCACGCTGGTCACTCTGCATTGCAGGGGGCACGCTGGTCTCTCTGCATTGCATGGGGCACGCTGATCATCGGTCACTCTGCATTGATGGGGGCTCACTGGTCACTCTGCATTGATGGGGGCACACTATACCTAGATTACTGAAGGTCCCTTTCACACTTTTGTGACCTCAAAGTCACGCAATTTTTTACCGCGTTTTTTTTTTGCGCAAAGCAATGCCTATTACATTTTTCTGTTTGCGCCCCCCCCAAAACTTTTGAGCACCAGCCGCCACTGCTGGGCTATTAATATTCCTGGCTATGCTCTCTTTCGGAAAGACAGGGTAAAACGGAGGGGTGGTGGTATCTGTCTCTATGTGAGAAGTGATCTCAAAGTGAGTGTGAAAGAGAACCTAGTTGATGGAGAGTGTGCGGAGTCTGAAGCAGTATGGCTGGAAATGTACATGGGTGTGTGTAATACAAGGATTATTATTGGAATTTGTTATAGACCTCCCAGTATTGAGGAGGTGGAGACTCAGCTCCTGGCACAGGATGCAAGGGCTGGGACAGTGTTAATAATGGGGGATTTTAACTACCCAAACATTGACTGGAGTAATGGCACTGCTGGAACAGTTAAAGGGCAAACATTTATAAACCTAGTACAAGACAATTTTATGGTGCAGTTTATTAAGGGCGCCCACTAGAAATGATGGTCTGTTAGACCTGGTAATCTCAAACCATGCAGAGCTTATTAATAATGTTCATATAAAAGAACATCTGGGTAGCAGTGACCATAATATGATTTCTTTTAATGGTAGCTGTAAGCAAAAACATACATGAAATGCAAAAACACTTAACTTTAAGAGAGCACATTTTCCAAGGATGAGGGCTGCTCTACTGGGGGGGGGGGGGGGGGGAATATTGGCATCGATGAGCACAGAACTGAAATGGGATATTTTCTCTAATCGCCTTCCAGGACGGCCCAAACATGAGAGATGATAGGCTCCTCCTACCGGAAACACAATCAATTAAACACAGTTAAAAGGCCCCACCCTTCCCTCCATCCTCAGTTTAGATTGTGTTTCTTCCTACGAAACATTTATTTTTTACTGACCTGCAGACTTTTTGATAGTCCTATGGTCCCCCTGTGAGCCAGGTTCAGCAAAGCCACAGAGTAGAGCTCTACCTGCCACCCCTCCCGGGTTTCTCACAGGTCGCCTCTTCCATCGGTGGAACCGTCGGTCATCAGGGTGACCCTCTAGGATTCTTTCACCGCTTGTTCTCGGCGCCAGCAGCTCTCCTCCAGGGATCGGATTCGAATTTCCCCGCTGGAAGTGACGTCAGACGCGAGCCCCTCAAGCCTCGCGGCGGAGCGGAGGGACCCGTCAACATCCGGTGACGTCAGTTCCTGCACAATGCGGAAGAGGAAGGTGGAGGAGACGCCGGAACCGCTTCCACGCGGTAGTGCAGACTCCCAGGCCACAGGAGCTCGGACAGCTGCCAGGGAGATGAAGCCTTCTACTCACCCACCGGGGAAGGAAGAAGCGCTGGGCCAAGCAACAGCAGCCAAACCCAGGTCGGACCCGGGTAAGTGCTGCAATGCATCCAACTTTATCCTAAAAGAAAAAAGTCTGCTGATGTATTTTGCTTTCCTGCATTGCTTGATGTTCCCTCTCCCTGCCCATAGTAGGACTGATTAAGTGTCCTTTCTAAGGGCCTCTTACCCTTTTTCAAATATGGAAGAGTGATACTAATTGATGTTGTATCCTGTCTTCCAGAGTCCCAGAGCGGTGTTCAGGAAACCTCTACTGTTGCACCTGTAGGGTTAGGATCTGTTGCCTCTAAAAAGTGCGGTAATTGTGCAGACAGACTCCCTAGTTCCCACACAAAACCTTTTTGCTACAAGTGCATTTACAAGCTAGCAGGCAGAGAGTCTTCAGCCTTAATGAAGGACTTCCTAAAAACAGTCCAAGAAGAAATGCTGTCAACTATTCAGACTGTAAAATCCTCCCTAGGGAGTTCAGGAACCTCAACCTCCCCTGCAGGGGAAGGTACCTCCTCACAGGAGAGTCTTTCGGTTAAGCCAGGACAAGCTAGCCAATCCCTTTCACAAAGTCTGCCTTCTGGATTGCAAAGAAATAGTCAGGAAGAAGAGGACATAGACCGCTCTGTCTCCTTATCTAATTCAGAGGGAGAAGGAGATAGGGACTCAGAAGAAATAGAGGAAACAGAACCATCCAGGAATCTGTTTGGGCTGGATAGCATGCAGGGACTCCTTCAAGCAGTGTATGCCTCTGAAGAAACACCCGATGTGCCAAAAGGGACATCAGCCCAGGACAGACTCTACAAGGGTCTAGGGAAGACTCCTTCTAGAGTCTTTCCCATCCACCAATCCCTCAAAGGCTTGGTTCTTCAACAATGGCAGCGCCCAGAAACCAAATTTAAGAGGCCTGTGTCATGGAAAAGGAGATTCCCCTTCAAAGAGGAGGATATAGATCAGCTGATCAAAAGTCCAAAATTAGATGCACCCTTGGCTCAAGTGACCAAGAAATCTGACCTCTCCTTTGCTGATACAGGCAGTATTAAGGATGTCATGAACAGGAAAGCAGAGTCCCTCCTGAAAAAAGCCTGGGAGTCCAATGCCTCTACCATGGCCCCGGCCTTGGCAGCCTCCTGTGTAGCAAGAAATACCTACTGTTGGTTGGATAGGCTAAATAAAAATATACCCCAGGAGAAGACTCAGGACTTGCAGGACTCACTATCCCTTATTGGGAAGGCAGTAGCTTACCTGGCGGATGCGGCCGTAGAGTCAGTAGTAGCTGCAGCCAAGACAGGTGCCCTCTTAAACTCAGCCAGAAGAGCCATATGGCTGAAGGAGTGGGAGGGAGACCTCACCTCAAAGACAAAGCTTTGCGCTTTGCCTTTTGAGGGATCATTATTATTTGGTTCTGGGTTGGACGAGGTCCTAGCTAGGTCCTCGGAAAGGGGTAAAAAATTTCCAGTAAAAAGGAAGGATACTCCTAGGAAATTTTTTCGAGGCCCCCAGGAACAAAGTCAAAATAGACGAAAAAGGGAACCCAACAAGAGATGGGGATTCAGGAAGGGAAAACAAAGCAATAATCTGCTCTTTCCCTCCACCGCAGGCTCAAGAGACAATAAGTGACGCCAGCGTCAAGGTCGGAGGCAGACTGAGCCAATTTCTCACTCAATGGAGAGAAATTTCAGTCTCCCCATATGTTTACAAGTTAATCCAAGAAGGGTACCGCCTTCAATTCACCACAATTCCACCCACCACAATTACCTTAACCCAGGTCCCCAAGAAACCTCAAGTCAAACAAGCTCTGCTTCAGGGAATCCAAGAACTTGCAGAACAACTGGTAATAACTCCAGTGTCAGAAGATCAACATCTTCAGGGGTTCTATTCCCACGTGTTCATGGTCCCAAAACCGTCAGGCAAATTCCGCCTAATCATAAATTTAAAGAAACTCAACAGGTTTCTGACGTACAAAAAATTTTCAATGGAAACAATCTATTCTGTATGAAAGAACCTACTAAAGGATGTCTTCATGACCACTTTAGACCTCAGAGACGCTTATCTTCACGTTCCCATCCACCCAGAACATCAGAAATTCTTAAGGTTTGCCATAGAGAAAGAGGGGATAACGACTCATTGGCAGTTCAGGGCACTGCCCTTTGGTCTAGCCGCCAGTCCAAGGATATTTACGAAAGTCCTTGCAGAGGCAGTAGCACACCTACACATGTTAGGGATTGCTCTGATTCCATACTTGGACGACCTACTGATTTTCGGAAAATCAGAGACCCAGGTAGATCTAGATACCGTCGGGTAATAAAGGTCTTGGAGAGCTTAGGATGGCTCATCAGCTCTGATACCATCCCAACTAAGGAACTTTCTTGGGTTCTTGGTAGACTCAAAGGCCCAGAAACTATTTCTAACCCTAGAAAAAAGGGGAAAAAAATAGTCTCCGCGATCCCTCAAATTTCAGGGAGCTGAAAGCTGTGGGAGAGGCCTTGAAAGCCTTCAGAGAGAACATCCTCAACAAGGAAGTTCTAATACTCTCAAACAATACTACTACGGTAGTATACCTGAACAGACAAGGAGGGACCAGATCCAACCCCTCTTAGATCTAGCTACCTCAATCCTAACTTGGGCCGAAGAAAGAGTGATCTCCCTAGTAGCGGTCCACATCAAGGGGGTAAACAACCTGCAAGCAGACTTCCTCAGTCGTCGTCTTCTTCAGGAGGGAGAATGGGAGTTAGATCCAAAAATTTTCCAAATGATAACCAGGAGGTTCGGAACACCAGAAGTAGATTTGTTTGCCACAGAGCAGAACAAGAAAGTGGAAAAGTTCTTCTCCCTTACCAGGACCAGAGGGATGATGGGCCTGGATGCACTGGCCCAACCTTGGCGCTTCAGTCTGGCTTACGCTTTCCCCCCCCCCTGATGTTGATCCCGAGGGTTCTTCAGAAACTGAACCACTCAGAGGATCTTCGGCTGATTCTAATTGCCCCTTGGTGGCCAAAGAGGCCTTGGTTTGCCACTCTAAAGACCATGGCATTAGTTCCCCCATGGCACCTGCCAATTTCTCAAAAGCTGTTAGCTCAGGGTCCGGTCTTCTGCCCAAACCCGGAATTTTTTCAGTTGACAGCCTGGCTACTGAAAGACAGCTTTTAATTTCAAAGGGTTGCTCACAGAGAGTTGTAGATACTCTCCTGCTGAGCAGGAAGCCTATTACCAAGAAAATCTACACTAAGGTATGGAAGAGGTTTTGTACCTGGGGTAAACAAAAAGGCTTTGTTTCCCCCTCTACCCCTGTAATTCTAGAATTCCTACAGGATGGGGTGGATAAGGGTGTGGCCATTAACACCCTTAGGGTACAAATTGCGGCCCTCTGTGTTCCTCGACACCCGTCTGGCAAGAGAACCACTAATAAAGAGATTTTTGTTAGCTAGACAAAGAGTTTCTCCTTTGTTAAAAGACAGGTTCCCACCTTGGGACCTGACAAGGGTCCTAGAGGCGTTATCTAGGCCCCCCTTCGAACCTTTGGGGGAAATTCCCCTCCAAAGGTTGTCTCTTAAGTTGACCTTTTTACTGGCCGTCACCTCAGCAAGAAGAGTAGGGGATCTCCAGGCCCTCTCTATCAAAGAGCCTTTTATGACGATTTGCCCGGACAGGATAGTTCTAAAACCAGATCCGCTCTATTTACCGAAGGTGGCATCTCCTTTCCACAGAACACAGGAAATTATTTTGCCTTCCTTCTGTGACAATCCAAAAAACAGCAAGGAAGAAAGGTTCCACTGTATTGATGTTAGAAGAGCTCTTCTCATTTACTTAGACAGGACAAGGAGTTTCAGAAGATCAAACCACCTTTTGGTCCTCCACTCTGGACCCAGGAAAGGGTTGCAGGCCTCTAAGCCTTCAATATCTAGATGGATCAGGCAGGCAATTACCAGCGCTTATGAGGCATCAGGTGTCCCAGATCCTGTAAAAATTAATGCACATTCTACAAGAGCCCTAGCAACATCCTGGGCCGAGAAAGCAGGAGCATCCTGGGAGTTGATCCGCAAATCAGCCACTTGGTCCAGCCACAACACCTTCCTGAAACACTACAGGATAGAAGTTCTGTCTCAACAGGACCTAACCTTCGGACGCAAGGTCTTGCAGGCAGTTGTCCCACCCTAAGGTAGGCCAGGGGTAATCTAGTATCCTCTCATGTTTGGGCCGTCCTGGAAGGCGATTGGAGAAAACTTACCGTTAGTTTACCGGTAACGACTTTTCTTAAGAGCCTTCCAGGACGGTCGGCCTACCCGCCCTACTAAAAAGGGTGCAAACAAGTTAAAAAGGGGTAAGTACCTGTGGACTGAATATAAAACACTTCCCTCAAGGAATCTGGTTGTGGAAGATTCTTTTTTACAACTGAGGATGGAGGGAAGGGTGGGGCCTTTTAACTGTGTTTAATTGATTGTGTTTCAATGATAGGATAGGAGCCTATCATCTCTCATGTTTGGGCCATCCTGGAAGGCTCTTAAGAAAAGTCGTTACCGGTAAACTAACAGTAAGTTTTCAAAAAGACTTTATGCAAACTCACTGTAAAGTGTATTCTCATGTGTTATAGGTTTTATTTTTAGCCCTTTAAACTTATGTGGCTCACAGCTAAAGTTAAAAAAGCTATAAATAAAAAGAAAAGAGCTTTTAAAAAATATAAAAATGAAGGATCATTATTGTTTAATTGTTACAAAGAATATAACAGAATATGTAAAAAGGAAATCAAGGATGCAAAAATTCAAAATGAACGACACATTGCAAAAGATAGTAGGACAAACCCCAAAAAATTCTTCAAACATATTAACAGTAAAAAGGTCTGAGCATATAGGCCCTTTACAAAATAATCAGGAGTGGGTGACTGGGAACAAAGAGAAGGCAAATTTATTAAATACTTTCTTCAGCTCTGTATATACAAATGAGCACGGGGGAGCTCATGACCAGAATGAGGATGGTATTGACACAGCCCCAAATGATCCACAATGGCTCAAAAGTGATATGGTCCAGAAATATTTAGACAGAATAAGGGTGGATAAAGCGCCTGGACCAGATGGCATCCACCCATGCATCCTAAAAGAATTGAGCGCTGCAATTTCAAAGCCTTTGTTTCTAATTTTTAGGGACTTGTTAAGGACTGGAATAGTGCCACTGGATTGGCATAAGGCCAATGTGGTGCCTATATTTAAAAAGGGATCAAAGTCTTTGCCAAGTAACTATAGACCTTTTAGTTTAACTTCTATAGTCAGGAAGATACTGAAGAGTTTAATAAAAGACCACATAGATGAGTTCTTGCTGGAAAAAAATATTTTAAGCAACAGACAGCATGGATTCATGAAAGACAGAAGTTGTCAAACAAACTTGATTTCTTTTTATGAGGGAGGTAAGTAAAACCTTGGACAGAGGAGTGGCTGTGGACGTATTTTTCAAAAGCATTTGACACCGTTCCCTACACACGGCTAATGTGTAAGGTAAAGTCTACTGGCTTGGAAAGATTGGTTTGTAATTGGATAGAAAATTGGCTAAAAGCTAGAATAAAGAGAGTAGTGGTTAATTATTCTTACTCTGAATGGTCTAAGGTTATCAGTGGTATACCCCAAGGTTCAGTGTAGGGACCCTTACTTTTTAATAGCTTTATAAAATGATATATGGTCTGGGATTAAAAGTACCATTTTAGTCTTTGCAGATGACACCAAGCTATATGCACTGTTACTGTAAAAATGACACTGGCAGGGAAGAGGTTAATTTTATTGGAGAGGGAGGGGTTGATGTATGCCTGGTGCTTACTAACATGTGTGGGGGGAGGTGACTGGGTGACACAGGGACAGATCGCATGTTCAGCTATGCTGAACCCTGCAATCTGACCCTGCCTGTCACCTAGGAGATCCGCCCGCTTGTGTTTACACAAGCGGGCGGATCTCCACACTCGATTCCCCCGACGATCGGGGAAGAGCAGCGGCGATTGCCGCTGTGATTGAATACAGTGGTAACGTGCGCCGCCGAGAAAGGGGAGTATCTGGCGACGTAGGTCTAAGTCGCCGGACGATAACGAACCACTTTGCCGCAGTAGAGCTCGAGTGAGCAGACGGCAAGTGGTTAAGGTCAACACAGAGGGCAAGGGGGCACTCTTTACATCTAGAGGAAAGCAGATTTCGTCTCCAAATACGGAAAGGTTTCTTCACCGTAAGAGATGTGAAAATGTGGAATAGACTCCCTCCAGAGGTGGTTCTGACAAGCTCACTAGATTGCTTTAAAAGAGGTCTGGATTCTTTCCTGGGTGTACTTAATATACAGTAAGTGGGTACTAAAATTTTTTTTAGGTAAAGTTGATCCAGGGAATATCCGATTGCCTCTCGGGGGATCAGGAAGGATTTTTTTCCCCTGCTGTCGCAAATTGGATCATGTTTTGCTGGGTTTTTTCGCCTTCCTCTGGATCAACTGCTGGTAAAGGATACTGTTTTTTTTTTTTTTTGTTGGTTAAACCAGATGGACTTGTGTCTTTTTTCAACCTGACTATGTGACCTACCGAGTAAACCAACAATCCTAAAAGCCTTTTCTCTTCTTTCATATGAAAACACAGCTCTGCTTTGGATAACTACCACTAACTATAGTGTGACCCGACAGCCCAGAGGCAGCCTTACTGGTGACCCCCCCCCCCCCCTTGTGAAACAAGTTCAGTTAATAAACTAACAATGTAGAAAATTAAATGTTTAAACTCTGAGACAGCAGCAAAACCAGATAAGTGGGTGCCGTGTCCTACCATGAACCAATAGGAAAAGATTTTTTTACAGTACAATAAAATCCTAGTTTCTCCATTTGTTGCTTGTTGATGTGTCCTCCATTAAACAAAGAATATCCCTAGGCCCTAAACATAGGGTGTATAAAGCATATGACAGGCCTCCCCCTCTCCGCACCCTTCCTTCTGGCTACAAACCTGACTAAGTTTCTATTAAGATCATCGACTGAGATAATTCACATGTCCGTTTCTACCCCTGGTATGTTTACTGCGGACACAGCCTACATGACTTTGCATCAAGCTCTGGATTTGAGAAGCTTCCAGTGCTGCTGGGCTCTTAATCTCTCCTTGATGGTTTATATATACCACTGTTGTTGCGTTGTCTTGAGTGTACCAGAACGTGTCCCACCAAGAAATGTGTCCAACAAAGCAGAGCTCATCTGATCACCAAATTTCCAGAACATGGTTGAGAAGCAGGAGGTTCCTACCGGCTCCAAGAGCTATTTTCCAGCGATAAGGAAATTTCTCGGCTACCAGCAGAAGGCAGTGGAGCCATCAAAACAGGTCTCTCTTGATCTCCTTGTTCAAAAAAGAGGAGACTTTCTAAACTATGAGTGTTTTGTGCTGCAATACCTAGGTATGGGGTTGCATATAAGGAATTCATGCTACCACAAGACGCAAATGTGTATGGTGGGTGGATGCCCAACAACTGGCACACAGAAAAACATGAAGTTGTAGTTTCCATGGTTTTTCCAATGGGGAGGGACACCTTGGCTTGGATGTTGTCCAAGATTAAACCCAGGTATTTAATGCAATGGGATGGAAACAGTGAGAACATCTAAAGATTTAAAACACCCAAAACTCCTCCAAAATGCAAATAATGACAAAGCGCCCTGCATCTCTATAGCATAAGTGGGGGATTAAATAACTGTCCAGTACCTCCACAGAGGACCTAAACCCCCCCTTCATTTAGTGGTCCTCCCAACTTCCAGCACCAGAAATAGCCCCTAGTGAACATGACAGATGCAGTTCCTGTGACTCCTTTGGGAGATCTTGGTATTTCTGCCTCCAGAGCCATAGCACCAGTGGCGGCTGGTGCTCAAAACTTTTGGGGGGGTGCAAACAGAAAAATGTAATAGGCATTGCTTTGCGGCAAACAAAATGCGGTAAAAAATTGCGTGACTTTGAGGTCACAAAAGCGTGAAAGGGACCTTCAGTAATCTAGGTATAGTGTGCCCCCTTCAATGCAGAGTGACCAGTGTGCCCCCATCAATGCAGAGTGACCAGTGTGCCCCCATCAATGCAGAGTGACCAGTGTGCCCCCATCAATGCAGAGTGACCAGTGAGCCCCCATCAATGCAGAGTGATCAGTGTGCTCCCATCAATGCAGAGTGACCGGTGATCAGCGTGCCCCCTGCATTGCAGAGTGACCAGCGTGCCCCCTTCAATGCATAGAGACCATCGTGCCCCTTCAATGCAGAGAGACCAGCTTGCCCCCTTCAATGCAGAGAGACCAGCGTGCCCCCTTCAATGCAGAGAGACCAGCGTGCCCCCTTCAATGCAGAGAGACCAGCGTGCCCCCTTCAATGCAGAGAGACCAGCGTGCCCCCTTCAATGCAGAGAGACCAGCGTGCCCCCTTCAATGCAGAGAGACCAGCGTGCCCCCTTCAATGCTGGGTGACCAGAGTGCCCCCTTCAATGCAGAGTGACCAGCGTGCCCCCTTCAATGCAGAGAGACCAGCGTGCCCCCTTCAATGCAGAGTGACCAGCGTGCCCCCTTCAATGCAGAGAGACCAGCGTGCCCCCTTCAATGCAGAGAGACCAGCGTGCCCCCTTAAATGTAGAGTGACCAGCGTGCCCTCTTTAATGCAGAGAGACCATCGTGCCCCTTCAATGCAGAGTGACCAGCGTGCCCCCTTCAATGCAGAGAGACCAGCGTGCCCCCTTAAATGTAGAGTGACCAGCGTGCCCCCTTCAATGCAGAGAGACCAGCGTGCCCCCTTCAATGCAGAGAGACCAGCGTGCCCCCTTCAATGCTGGGTGACCAGAGTGCCCCCTTCAATGCAGAGTGACCAGCGTGCCCCCTTCAATGCAGAGAGACCAGCGTGCCCCCTTCAATGCAGAGAGACCAGCGTGCCCCCTTCAATGCAGAGTGACCAGCGTGCCCCCTTCAATGCAGAGAGACCAGCGTGCCCCCTTAAATGTAGAGTGACCAGCGTGCCCTCTTTAATGCAGAGAGACCATCGTGCCCCTTCAATGCAGAGTGACCAGCGTGCCCCCTTCAATGCAGAGAGACCAGCGTGCCCCCTTAAATGTAGAGTTACCAGCGTGCCCCCTTTAATGCAGAGAGACCATCGTGCCCCTTCAATGCAGAGAGACCAGCGTGCCCCCTTCAATGCAGAGAGACCAGCGTGCCCCCTTCAATGCAGAGAGACCAGCGTGCCCCCTTCAATGCTGGGTGACCAGAGTGCCCCCTTCAATGCAGAGTGACCAGCGTGCCCCCTTCAATGCAGAGAGACCAGCGTGTCCCCTTCAATGCAGAGAGACCAGCGTGCCCCCTTAAATGTAGAGTGACCAGCGTGCCCTCTTTAATGCAGAGAGACCATCGTGCCCCTTCAATGCAGAGTGACCAGCGTGCCCCCTTCAATGCAGAGAGACCAGCGTGCCCCCTTAAATGTAGAGTGACCAGCGTGCCCCCTTTAATGCAGAGAGACCATCGTGCCCCTTCAATGCAGAGTGACCAGCGTGCCCCCTTCAATGCAGAGTGACCATCGTGCCCCCTTTAATGCAGAGAGACCATCGTGCCCCCTTCAATGCAGAGAGACCATCGTGCCCCCTTCAATGCAGAGAGACCATTGTGCCCCCTTCAATGCAGAGAGACCATCGTGCCCCCTTCAATGCAGAGAGACCATTGTGCCCCCTTCAATGCAGAGAGACCATTGTGCCCCCTTCAATGCAGAGAGACCATTGTGCCCCCTTCAATGCAGAGAGACCATTGTGCCCCCTTCAATGCAGAGAGACCATTGTGCCCCCTTCAATGCAGAGTGACCATCGTGCCCCCTTCAATGCAGAGTGACCATCGTGCCCCCTTCAATGCAGAGTGACCATCGTGCCCCCTTCAATGCAGAGTGACCATCGTGCCCCCTTCAATGCAGAGAGACCATTGTGCCCTCTTCAATGCAGAGAGACCATTGTGCCCCCTTCAATGCAGAGAGACCATTGTGCCCCCTTCAATGCAGAGAGACCATTGTGCCCCCTTCAATGCAGAGTGACCAGCGTGCACCCTTCAATGCAGAGTGACCAGTGCACTTACCTGATTTGCAGCGGCAGCTTCTCCTCAGTCCCCCGCATCTCCCTGCGTCTCCTCGAGTCCTCCCGCCTCCTCCTCCTTGGCCGATGGCATGGGTTCGCCTTTCGGACAATCAGGAAGGCCAAGAGGAGGATCCGTGTAACAATAGCGAATTTTCATTCGCTATTGTCACACAAATGGGTGGGCTAGGGCGCAGTGCTCTGTGCCCCGGACCCACCCTTTTCTGAAGCCTATTAGAGCCTCTGGCTCTAATCAGGTGCTTTAGAAAAAAAAAACATCGAACTCCATGCGTCCGGCGCCCCGCATCTAGATTAGGGAGCTGGACGTATGGATAGGGTGACCAGTGAGCCCCCATCAATGCAGAGTGATCAGTGTGCTCCCATCAATGCAGAGTGACCGGAGATCAGCGTGCCCCCTGCAATGCAGAGTGACCAGCGTGCCCCCTTCAATGCATAGAGACCATCGTGCCCCCTTCAATGCAGAGAGACCATCGTGCCCCCTTCAATGCAGAGAGACCAGCATGCCCCCTTCAATGCAGAGAGACCAGCGTGCCCCCTTCAATGCAGAGAGACCAGAGTGCCCCCTTCAATGCTGGGTGACCAGTGTGCCCCCTTCAATGCAGAGTGACCAGTGTGCCCCCTTCAATGCAGAGAGACCAGTGTGCCCCCTTCAATGCAGAGAGACCAGTGTGCCCCCTTCAATGCAGAGAGACCATTGTACCCCCTCCAATGCAGAGTGACCAGTGTGCACCCTTCAATGCAGAGTGACCAGTGTGCACCCTTCAATGTAGAGTGACCAGCATGCCCCCTTCAATGCATAGAGACCAGCTTGCCCCCTTCAATGCAGAGAGACCATTGTGCCCCCTTCAATGCAGAGTGACCAGCGTGCCCCCTTCAATGCAGAGTGACCAGCGTGCCCCCTTCAATGCAAAGTGACCAGCGTGCCCCCTTCAATGCAGAGTGACCAGCGTGCACCCTTCAATGCAGAGTGACCAATGCACTTACCTGATTTTCAGCGGCGGCTTCTCCTCAGTCCCCCGCATCTCCCTGCGTGTCCTCGAGTCCTCCCGCCTCCTCCTCCTTGGCCAATGGCATGGGTTCGCCTTTCGGACAATCAGGAAGGCCAGGAGGAGGATCCGTGTAACAATAGCGAATTTTCGTTCGCTATTGTCACACAAATGGGTGGGCTAGGGCGCAGTGCTCTGTGCCCCGGACCCACCCTTTTCTGAAGCCTATTAGAGCCTCTGCCTCTAATCAGGTGCTTCAGAAAAAAAAACCCATTGAACTCCATGCGTCCAGCGCCCCGCATGTAGATTAGGGAGCTGGACGCATGGATAGGGGGGCGGCGCCCCTGCGCCCCCAACGCACCAGCCGCCACTGTAGCCCAGTTATATGAAGAATGAAGCAAAGATTCAGCAATACCAATTCAGTCATAGCTCTCCTCATGCACCAGAGCTTCCAACTCACCTATTTCGCTTGGCAGACTTCTGGCATTGGTGAACAAACACTTTATATCATTGTCACATTTTGCACACTTATTTTGCATATTTTTAGTTTTGGTACAAATAGTACCATTTCCAATGGTTGTTTGTAACCTGGGAACCTTCTTATCCTCTGCCATAACTCTAATTCCCCCTCCCCCCTCAATCCTAGTGTAAAAACTCCTTCAGCCTTCCCATAAACCTCTCCCCTAGCACAAAAGACTTCCATTTAGGTGCAAACCATCTTTAGCATATAAGTTGCACCCCGATAAAAAGTGAGCCCAGTGCTCTAAAAACCCAAATCCCTCCTTCTTACACCAGGTCTTTAGCCATGCATTCAGCTCTCTAATCTCCCCCTGCCTTTCCTGTGTTGCACATGGCACAGGCAATATTTCAGAGAATATCACCTTGGAGGTCCTTCCCTTCAACTTGCAGCCTAGTTCATTAAATTGGTTCTTAAGGAGCCTCCACCTTCCATATATTCTGTTATTGGTTCCAATGTGGACCAAGACAGCTGGGTCATGCCCAGCCCCTCCCAGTAATTTATCAACCCGGTCCACCACAAGCCGAACCCTGGCACCAGGGAGACAGCAAACCATTCAGTTGAGGTGATCCTGGCGACAAATTATTTTTTCAGTCCTTCTGATTATAGAATCCCCAATTACCACCAACTGTCTAGGCCTACCTACAGCCCCCTCACCCCCTCTACTAGACTGACTGCTCTCCCGGCTGTTAGGGATAGCAGTGGCATCTAGGGCTGCCACCTCTGAGCTTGCCACCCCCACATCTTCACCCAACATGGCAAATCTATTAGGGTGCTCAAACCCAGGACTGGCCTTCCTTTTCTGTGAGCCCCTACCACTCCCTCTGACTGTATTAACCCATCTTCCTACCTGATAAACCTGACTTACCCCTCCACCCTCCCCATTAACCCCATTAGCCACCTGCTCAGCGAGCAGAGGACCCCTTTCAAGGTTGTCAATTCTGCCTAGTGTTGCAATTTGCTCCTCCAGATCTCTAATGCGAGCTTCCAGAAGGACAACCTGCTCACATCTGTTGCAGCGGTATCCACCCTGGAGCGGTTGCTCCATTATTGTATACGATTATTGAATGTCATATGATTTTTGTGTGTTGGCCTATGTTAAAGTCTGTATACAATCATACAGCATTCTTATCTGTTTGAAAAATTCTTAAAATAGAATGTTAAAAAAAAAAAAAATTCTCGAATGTCCTTTGACAGACGCCTCTCTTCACTAATGGGTTATGCGCCATCTACAGGAGTGGACTAGGCAGTGAAAAGCTTTCACTCGACACGCCTATAGGGGCTGTCCCTTACGACAGACACACTGTGCTGTAAAATCAGTTTCTTGCTGCCTAGTTTAGGAATAGGATCTAGGTTCCCTGCTGGGACTTCGGTCTCAGTTTTTCTTTTCTTTTGAGAATGTTTGTTAATTTATCTTTACTCACTATCACTAGCTAGAGTCAGGGGGATCCTCCTGGTGAACTACAAGCGACAGCCGGGCTAAGGTTTCGCACTGGATAATCTAGATCCTTACGGTCTCTCAGCCTGGCCAGCGAGCGTGAGCAAGTTGTGGTCCACCCAGGCCTCGACACGACAGAGCCCTGGTGGATGGGGACAAGCCTGCGAGCGGATGCTTCGCTGAGACGCATCGCCCTGGAACTCCGAGTCGCAGCGAGCCCCTTCTGGCTGACAGCACCCCCACTCAGGGTGGGAGGCGAGCTGTTTAGGAGCGGAGCCCCCCGGACCATGGTATGATGAGTGATGCAATGTTCCCCATTTCCCTGAGACAGACCTCTGAGGGGGAGATGTGGGCCCACTCCTGGGGATAACAGGGCTCTTCTTTCTGAAAGATCCCCCAGGCCTGTCAGGACAGGTCCTGCCCTCCTCTCTCCCGCTGGGAGCGCTATAGCGGCGTCTGACCCCCGGGGGGGTATTGAAGATGTTAACTTCTCCTTGGGGGTCCTTTTAGGTGGATTCCTGTGGTGGCCTCATTCCTAAGTTCCTGAGCGCTTGGTGCCGTTTTCGGCCGCCATTTTAGGTGTGGGCATAGGTCGCTCTGTGTATAGGTGGCGGCCATTTTCCCTTTGCTTCCTATACTTTTCTATTGGCACCATTTTGTTGTAGACTGAGACTACACAGGCGGGCTCGGCCTCTAGTGATGTTTGGTCACTTCCTCCCAGAAGTTTACCATGCTGAAGACTGACTGCAGGGCGGCTGCTTCTCAGGGTTCTGGTACAGTAAGGGGTGTTAGTCATTTGGGCATTCCTCAAGCACACTTAGCTCCTGTCAGGGCACATTATAACCCTAAAGGGGGACTCTGGCTTTAGCGTGGTATAGCGGTGCAGACCGTGATTGCCATTTAAAGGGGCAGTACAATCTTTTTTTTTTTCTTTTCATGCAAAATGGAGTCCCAAGGTGAAAATTTCCCCTCTGATTTTATTTGTGCGTCCGGGGCTATCCGGATCACCATCTCTCCTGTCTCTGTCTGCAGCCTTATAAACTCTGGCGTCAAAGGTGGATCTTGTGATGAAACAAGTTGTTACCCAAAAACGGCCGATGCCCTCTGTCTTCTGAATCAGAGCCTGATGTGGTTGCCACAGACAATCCCATCCCTGAGGAGTGCCTGTCCTCACAGTCAGACGGTGAGGAGGAGGATGAGTCCTCCTCGGCTGCAGCACGGGAACGCGCTCTGGTGGAAGCACTGATTCATTCCGTAAGGGAAACATTGCAATTGGATGATGAGCCCACAGAGTCAGGAAAGCGTGTTTTCTTCAGCTCCCGCAAAGCCCAGAAGTCGGGTCAGGTTTTTCCTTGCCCTGAGGATTTTCATGTTATTGTGAATAAATAGTAAAGGGGTGTTTCTGCGCTATAAGAGTAATGAATCAACATATGAAAAATTGATAGCAAGTGAAAAAAAGCAGCTAACACATAATCAACAGACAGTGATCAATGGTACAATAATAAAAAAAAATGTAGCACTAAAAATAACATAAATAAATGTTACACTGATAAAAAATCATCATCTAAAGGGATGAAAGAAATGTCCAAGGGAATTATGGTGAATAAAGTCCCAAAAAAGAATATAGCAATGGTGAAAGTCCAAAAAAAATTAAAATGAAAATACTGTGAAAGCAATCCTTCCCGTGACACCCAAGGAATGTGTGGGATGGGGACACCTCAGTGCACAAGTAATAAGAGCAGCTTACCAAAGCGCCATGGCTACTCAAGTGGATAGCACCATGGAACAACCAGTCCCTCCGTGGTGGTCAAATGAATGTATGGAGGAAAGTAAAAAAAGGACCATAGCGTAATCCCGTAAACACACATGTATAATTTTATTGAAAAACTACTCACAATAGTACTAACATAAGCAGGCACATAGATATGGCAGCTGAAGATCCGACCGCGGCGTCCCGTGTGTATCCAACCAGACGACGTCTTTTGATGACGAAATGTTGGCGACTCCAGACGTAACGTCCACACGCCCCCTTACTGAGCCGGCCTACTGCTTTTGTACTGTTCTCTACGCTGATTGGATACACGCGGGACGCCGCGGTCGGATCTTCAGCTGCCATATCTATGTGCCTGCTTATGTTCGTACTTTTGTCGTTTTTTTATAAAATTATACATATGTGTTTACGGGATTACGCTATGGTCCTTTGTTTACTTTCCTCCATACATTCATTTGACCATCACGGAGGGACTAAGAGGGATTGATCGTTCCATGGTGCTATCCACTTTCCCTTGGATCCATTGAATTTAGTGACCACATCCCTTTGTTTGGCGAGGCTCTCTCATTCATTTGAGTAGCCATGGTGCTTTGGTAAGCTGCTCTTATTACTTGTGCACTGAGGTGTCCCCATCCCACACATTCCTTGGGTGTCACGGGAAGGATTGCTTTCAGAGTATTTTCATTTGAATTTTTTGGACTTTCACCATTACTATATTCTTTTTTGGGACTTTATTCACCATAATTTCCTTGGACATTTCTTTCATCCCTTTAGATGATTTTTTATCAGTGTAACATTTTTTTATGTTATTTTTAGCGCTACACTTTTTTATTATTATTGTGAATAAGCAATGGTGGCGCATTAAGCACCTGCTGGTCGAACCCTAGCGCTTTCAGCAGACTCTGTTTCCAATCGTTGGACAGTGTTACCTAAGGTGGTTTACACGGATTCCCATTTGAATAAATCTACTGTGGTGCCTGTTGAAGACTCCCCGGTGTTTAAGGACGATTCTAAAACCTGTGTTCGCGTCCGTCCTGGTTTCTCAGATGGTTAGAGAATGGGTCAAGGTGCTTAGGAGCAACTTGAATGCGGAGTCAGTTCTTCCAACTCTAATTGAGCTCACGGACCAGATGGCCCAGGCCATGGTGTACCTGTGTGATGTGGCTCCTCTGGTTGCCAGAGTGTCTGCGCTGGGAATCGTCATTCACCGCATGGTGTGGCTGAAAAGCTGGTTGAGCTTGTGAAAATTCGCTTTTGTCACACGGATCCTCCTGGCCAATCAGGAATGGTTGCTGAGACCCGTTTCCCGATTGGCCGAAAGGAGAAGTCATGCCATTGGGCATGGAGGAGGAGGCAGGAGACACAGAGGACTGAGGGGGAAGAGGCCGCCGCCGCCGCTTGCTGCTGCAGATGTCCAGGCATCCAGGCAGGGTGAGTGAGCCGGGGGGTCCTGGGGGGGTATGGTGCGTGGCCTGGTGTGGTTCGGAGGGTGCATGGTGCGATCCGTCTGCTGCCCCCCCCCCCGACCCATTGAGCACCAGCCGCTACTGCCACTAACTGTACATTAAAATTAGATGTCTTCCATTATTTTAATGAATATAGCACTGGCACCACACCACCTGATGTTAATGGGCACAAGTAGAGTAAGTTTCACACCCTTCCTTGAGTATCTACACCTATACTGGGCATGAAGGTGTAGAAAATCCTAGTGAATCTTAACACTGGGATTGTGACATGCACTAAAGGGAAATTACCGGCCCAACTTGCCAGACATACTGGAAATAGAAAGGACATATGTTAATTGATTTTCTGACTTCAGTAATACCAGCCAGTATGTTTGTAGTACAAAGGTCCTATGCAGTTTTTGGGGAAGTGGTGGGTTAGAAAATACTTTTTGCTTCTAACTAAAAACCTTAAAATAACAAAAAATATAACCTAAAATAAATTATGATTTTTAACAAATCAAGTAACATGCATTTTGCATTGCTGGTTAATGCGCAAGAATTGCACAGTACTAGCCCCACTTGATAAATGTGTACATAGCCTTTATCTGGAGATGAAGGTCTAAAATAGGTTGGTAAACACTGCTAAAGCTGGGCACAAAGGTAAGTGTTTTATGGGTTTTCCTCAATGTAATCTCTGTGTACAATAATGTCTCAATAAGTCATGCGCAATTGAGGGGAAAAAAAAAAAAGAACGATTAGGAGCAGCAAAAATCTGTAAATTTGGTCTCATGATTTTTAGCTTGCTGGAACACGGCTACCGTTTCTGTGGTTTGAGAGTAAAAAACAAGTGGTTAGGCATTTAGCATATTCACACAAAAACTTAAATGTGTTAAACACTTTAAAAATAAAACTCAAATATAAATATCGAAACAGAAAAAAAAAAAAAGCTATAAACCAAAATTATACTGTTTCCATCAGAAAAATGAATACTGTATATACAACTGCCCTGGAGATCTTCCCATGCAAAGCTTTCCTCCTTTAAGGAATTTTCATTTCCATATCTTTCAATATTGAACTGGTCTTTCAGTAGTAGCTTATTCTTTAATCTGATTGGTTGTCTCAGTGTTTGGCCAGACTAATACATTGTAGGTTCCTGGATTATCAGCAGGTGTTTCTGTGGCCCGAGCTGGAAATGTGCCAGATGTTCTGAGAAAAAAAAAAAAAAAAGAGTCGTAAATAAATTACTTTGTTTCCTGAATTGGCAGGCAGCTATGAAATCTCCCCTTTTCTGAGGGAATAAACACTAAGCTATGCCACATAGATCGCTTTACATTTTATATATTTAGACGTATGCAATGTATTAACACAGCATTTCTTTTTGTTTTCTTTATCTTTTTTCTCAATCTCTGATATAAAAGCCCATTTTACCATGTATTATCCCTACAAAGACCTTTTAAAGTACAGATATATACCTTTTAATCTGCCAGAATCTGCTTTTAAATTACTGTGGACTGAATGGTGTCAGCCCTTCCCAGCTGTCTTTTGCTAAATTACTAAATTCTCTTAATTTCTCCCCATTTCCACCACATAGGGACTAATGGTTCTAATTCGAAGTTGGACTAAAGCCTCGTACACCCGCACCGATTGTTGGCCGACCGATCGACCGTCTTTTGTCCAGTGTTGTTGTGTTGGTTGAAATGTGCTCTAGACTGCACATGAATTTTGTTGGCCAACAACAACCAACTGCAAAAGTGATGTCATGTTCTGGTCTCCTTTTCGTGTGTTTTTTCTTCTCTGAGCATGCCCAGTCTTGATCATCACATTTTTGTCTGCCGAAATCTGTACTGACTGAGGAACAATCGGCCGTTCTGCTGACGGCCAACAAAAATTTTATAGCATGCACACCAGATTTTGTTCGGCCGAAAAGTCGCAGTCGGTTGTCGGAAGCATCATACTAACAAGCCGACAATCGGCCGATCGGACATTGGCCGAAAATTTACGGCCAACAATCAGTGCGTGTGTACGAGGCTTTATTCTCTTAGATTCTGACAGTTGGCTAGATATTTTTCATTATTTTGATTTAGTGGGGGAGCTAAAGATGTCTGGGATGGCTGATGAGGCGAGTCCAGGCTGCCCTTGAAAACCAAGTTCTTGTGCATGTCAGATGGGAAGGCTTTTATGTTCTTGGTTTTTCTGTGGTTGTTCCTCTACATAGTATTTATAGCCTGTGTAAATAAACTGCAAACATTTTTTAACTTATCCAATAGGTACAACACAATTATGGTATATTTAACAGACCAAAAGGAAGCAAAAAATAGAAGTTAATTGTTGGAGATTACATCCACTAAGAACTACAAACAGGGCTTTTTTCAACACAGTTCTGGCACCTCTAGCACTGGATGTATACAATGCCAAGGGGTGCTAGGGTGTGTTGGGGGATCTATTGTTGCTGGGGAGGTCTATTTCTGCAGATGGGGGGGTATTATGTTGCTAGGGGGTAATTGATGGGAGAGATCTACTGCTGAGGGAAGGGTCTATTGATGGTGGCTTCTGGGAGATCTAATGTTGCTAGGATGTATTTTGTCATGGGGGGTGGACAGGGATGGTCTATTGCTACTTACTGTAGCTTTTGGGGTCTATTGTTGCTAGGATCTCTTGTTGCTGACAGCAGAGTATGTATATTTTACTGCCTTTTATTAGCAAATTCCACACAAACTACGATACTTGGTACCCAAAAATAATACTTGGTTCCGTATTCTCTAAAATGGGTGGTAGAGAGAGGAGCATAGGGGGTAGAACCAAGGGATGTTTCCAGAAAGGTGGGCAGGTGGCAGAGACCAGGGGTGACCCAGACAAAGGCAGGGGGGGGGGGGGGGTACCTGGATCTATTCTCTGTGAAATAAAAGCCCTGACCAAAAATACAACTAGTGAACTACCTTGTCCTCAGAATGTCTAATATTAGAGAGAGCTGGAGGCCATACTCTCCTATTCTAACTCCCTAACCCCAAATCCTTTTCCTTCCTGCCCTCACCTTTCTTAATGTTTTCCTTCTTTTTCTCCAACAGACTGTCTTCTCCAATATTGTTCCGCCACTTGCTCTCTCCTTTACCCCCTTCTTCCCCAGGTTTCATAGTCCATATTAGCTTTGTCCAAATGTTTTCTAGCATGGTGTATGGATTCCAATAAGAGTCACCCCCTTTTTCTTTCCTGTCTTTTAGGGTTTGCCCCTATTTTCTGCAAGTAAAAACTGACAGTCTTCACTGAACACATCGCCTTACTAATTGATGTTCCTCCAGGGACAAAGTAGTATATGAGACGTCTGACATCCATAAATGCAATTGTATTTCGTATTTTTTCAAATATCTGAAAAACCAAAAAATTAAACGAATGTTGTAACCTCAATGGTGAATGTTTACAAAGAACTTGTGTTGTCGCTGTATGTTCCAGTGAACCTCCTAAATAATGAATTTAGAAAAAAAATCAAATGTTAAAAGATGTAAAACTTTCATGGTAATTTAAATGAACCACATAAATGTTTGCTTGGATCAAGAGATAATGTTCATTTATGTTATGGTTACCATTTCCTGGGATTTCCGCACTAATATGTTATGATTTAAAACACTCCATAGAAAAAAACAAAACTATTTTGTTTAAAATTTTCTACTTTGAGATTAGCATTACATGTTTTCCCAGATCGAACTCCAGATTTTTGACAGTTTAGGTTTAAATTTCAGTGCTTTCCATGTTTTCTTGTGCCTATATTGTTCAAATGTGTTGTTTTCATAAAGAAATGAAGTCATAGCCATAGAAAAGAAGGTTTTTATAGGTTCTAGATATGTCTAAATCAGGGCTCGACAAACCCCAGGCGCCAGGTCGATTTGACGACTAGAATTAACGGCCTAGCGCGTGGGTTACACTGCGGCCCCTACCCACGGGTGTGCGGACTAAGATGCCGCGGCTTTGCGGCCTGCTGTAGGGAGAGACTTCCATTGGGAAACTGGCGCCCTCTTGTGGTGGCCGGGGCTGCAACAAGCAGTCACTGGCGGCGTGAGGGTTTCCCCTGCGTGTTCTCACTGCTCGAAGAAAAGGTTGAGGGCTTGATCTGGCGCACTTACCCGTGAGTGGACAGGGAGTGTTGGGCAGCTGATCAAAACAGATTCAGTTCCATTTACAACCCCACAAAGATGGAAACAGTTTTTTTACTTTATTTTTTTTCCCATTAAAATTCATTTTTTCTCTCCTTGTCATGCCACACAGTCGAAGGCCCCTTTTACACCGGCTGTCTGATCAGGGCTGCCTGTCAGTTTTTCAGGCGTACCTAATCGGACCCTTCAGTCTCCTCTATGGAGTGGCGGATGTACGCTGACAACCGCCACCATCTGATCCTGTCGGCCAAAAACAGACGGATGGTGTTCCTACTTTCCATCTGTCCAACAGATCGAATCAGATGGCATTGGTTTGAAATGGTCAGGCAGACCATTTCCATCCGACTGCCCCATAGAGGAGAGCGGGACTTGTGTCCATGTTCACTCTGCATAGTGGAGTGGACAAGACCTGTCATCCACCTGCTTAGCAGGGATTAGCAGAGAAATCCCCACTGAGCAAGCGGATTCCACATAGCGGAGGTGCACGTGTGAAAGGGGCCTAAGGTGGCATGAGTTATTGGATCTCCTATCACCTCCAACTTGCTGCACTGTCCTTCCGTAGTGAGCCACTACCCATCACACCATCAAGCCAAGTACACACAGGCCAAATGCCCGGCAACATCATCCGGTTAATTTAAAACTGGCCGTCATTCGGCCTGTATGTATTGCAGCCAGTCCGACAAAAGCTGACCATTCGGCATGCACAGAAAAAAAAACAAATTTGTCAAGCCCTGGTCTAAATGTCATTACTTTACGGGGCATGGATACTCTTTAATAGAATATAGCAGTATAAGGGAACAGGGTAGATCCTAAATGTGTTGAAAATGAATATCTGGATACAGGCATGACAATACCATGTTTCCCAGAAAATAAGACCGGGTCTTATATTAATTTTTGCACCAAAAGACACAGTAGGGCTTATTTTCAGGGTAGGTCTTATCATGTAATGTAATGGGGGGGTTTTGTGGTGCGCTTCAAAAGTGAATTAAACTCCAAGAACGTTAATTGAAACTTAAATATAGTGTAAATGATAGATTCGTTTGTGGTGTGCGTGTGAAAGATGGGGTGTTTCTTTTTAGTAACTACTTATCCTTGTAGCTATAAATATATTGTGTTTCAATAATTATTGTATTTAAATAAATTGTGAAATAAACAAATTTTCCAATCTATAAGGTGCTAGGTGCTATAAATCATCTATAAGTACAGGTATTGTCAACAAAAGTCCTTAAAATCCTTAAAAACCAAAAGGTGATGCAAATAAATGTCCGTTCTTCCAAAACACCACAAATAAAATAATCAAGTGTGTGACTTTAATCTCCAACTTAAATCACAAAGTGCTTCCGTGCAGTTAAAGGTGCTGTGACTCTCCTCCACCAGGTGTCACTTCTAGGTGCTCTAAACTCTCACCTCAATAATGTGCATAAATCGCCTGTGTATATATATCTTTTCCCCGATTTTAGGTGCTTCACGGCTCACGTATCCTATCTGAAGGGTCTTATCCGTGGTCCCGGAATGCCTTTAAGGGTCCGTATTGGGATGCTTTTTTTCTATGGATTCCTTAACTGCTGCCACAACCTCAGGGCTCATCAAATACAAAGGGCCATCATGGTGCAGTATTTAAAACAATTTATTTAGTATAAAAACAATTGCACTTACATTTAATCCGCTTCTTATAGGCATGTAAACAGGTAATTAGCGTTGGGAGGACTTTGCTCCGATTCTTAACGTCACTTCCGATTTCAGCGGCTCCTCCTACGCGTTACGTCAAGTTTAATTCACTTTTGAAGCGCACCACAAAACCCCCCCCCCCCCCCCCATTTAATTACTGTGTCAACTGGTTCCTGGTACCAGTATCGTGGTGCAGCAATAAGAAGGAATTAACACCGCCTCAGATAGCGCAGGAACCACCCATACATACTCAATTATCATGTAATGTGCTGTCTTCTCTCCCTGCCTGTCAGGAATCCCCATGTGTAAACCTAGTTAGAGTGTTTGTAAAATCCAAGAATTCACTATATTACTGTTTTATTTTTTGTCCAGTGTGTATTTCTGTATTATAATTGTGTTTAATACCTTCGGTACAGCGCTGCTCGGCTCTCAGCTGATCTCCCGCTGCTCTCCTTCTCTTCTCCCAGCTGTCAGCGGGGGATCTCAGCCCCTCCCCTCTGCAGTACTCAGAGTGGGTCACAGAGGTATTTCACACAATTATAATACAATATAATACTCTGCACTTCTGTGACCCACTCTGAGCACTACAGAGGGGAGGGGCAGAGATCCCCCGCTGACAGCTGGGAGAAGAGAAGGAGAGCAGCGGGAGATCAGCTGAGCACCGAGCAGCGCTGTAACAAAGGTATTTCACACAATTATAATACAGAAACACACACTGGACATTATATAAAAACATAATAGAGTGCATTCTACATTCTAAGATTTTACAAACACTTTAAACTAGGGCCTATTTTCGGGGTAGGGCTTATATTGCAGCCCTCCCTGAAAAGAACAGTAGGTCTTATTTTCAGGGTAGGTCTAATTTTTGGGGAAACACTGTAGTCCTCATTACAGATAAGTAAACTCTGGAGGATCTGCTCCTATCTGCCTGTTCAATATATTTAGTGGGGTCCTTGAACCCAGGTGGCATTATTATAACCATAGCAGCCCAAATAGCTGCTATGGGACCTGGGGGTAGGAGGGGGCTTCAGTAAGGTAAATAAAACATAGAAAGCTTGTGTGAATGTGAAGACGACAAAGACCCAGTACTGCGGGTGGAGACAACGTTGCAGTTTACTCAGACGCCGTGTAAAATCCAGAAAGTGGGCACAGGCGGTGGTGTTCATAGCTCTCTTTTTTTTCTGTGCAGTGAGCAGCACCTGTAAAGGATGCTGTATATCTAATTTCTTATCTTCACCAATAAATGCAGATTTGTTACCATCAGAGTTTTTGCTGCAGCCCAGCCAGTACAGTGAAATTAACTCTCTATACCCATCAGTCTTCCTGAGACTGTAAAAAAATCCCAGCATGTCTCCTCAGCTAAAAACTGATAAGACAGCTGAGGTTGCAGTTCTTCAGGCACAGGTAAAGACATTTTTAATAGGGTTGGAGAAATTGTCTGCAGGATCACTAACAAGGAAGCCATAATTTAAAAACATTTTTTTTTTCTTTACGGACTACTTAACCACAATGTTTAGCACTTGCTTGCTGTGGTCAGGTCTGTCTTTAACGCAGGGCAAAAGGGGCAGCTGCCTCGGGCCCAGTAATTGTTGTGGGACCCAATGTAGCTGCCCCTTGAGCCCACACAAATAATTGATAAGTGGATTTGGGAGAGCCTAAGAAAATGTTTACCCAGGGTTCAAACGATATTAAAGATGGCCCTGGCTGTGGTGGTGGAAAGGGTGGTAGGGCTAAGAATGTGCATTGTGACTATTTGATCACACCCTCATTATTTGGTGTTGGGAAAAAGACTGGTCTGCTTCTGAGGACAGAGTAGTTAGCTTCAAAATTAAAATGATCCTGTTAAAACAGGATTAAACAAAAAAAAAGGAACACTAAAAAAAAAAAAGGCACTCTATTTAGATTAGTTCCCGGCAGCAAGTGCCTACAAATGCCACCCTGGTGCTGCTCCTTTACCACTGCAGATCTCCCATACTTTTGGGTGTGTAGAATACCTGCTCCTCCACTGCATGCTTGAAGGTCACATAAGAACATATGAGCCAAAGCATGGGGCGGAGGGAGCAGGTATTCAACCTATCCAAAGATTTAAACATTTGCAGCAGACATGCAGCAGCATCACAGCAAGTCAGCACATGGGCTGCTGCAAAGGTAGGGCATTTTTCTTTTGTTTTGACCCTGTAGTGACAGTCTCTTTTGAGGGTAAAAGTCAATTCCCTGAACTGTTGCCCCTCTTCCCAGGCAACTTACAATAACAGTACTGATCTCTAGAAGTGAACTGACTATTGTGACAGCTTTCCTGCTACCTGATCCATATTTAGGAATCTTTTATGTACAGATCATTGACTTGTATTGTCACAGTTGACACTGCGAGGTGTAACAGAGAAAGGTCACCCCTGTTTGTTTTGACTGATGTACACCACAAAATTATACATTTCTTCATTAGAAAGACAGTACACGAGTCTAAGCTTGCACATACTGTACGGACAGTATTCCCATAAACAGCTGATCTAATCATGATTGGAAGGGGCAGGACTGTTCCATAATGTACCAAGACTGCAGACATCTCAAGTCTCCCGCAAGTCGCGGGAGACTCCCGCTTTCCGCTCTGAGCTCACGGACACCCGCAAGCTCAGGGCAATATCCCGGCTGTGTGTGTGAGTCACAGTGAGTCAGATGAGATGACTCATCGATGCAGGCAGGAGTGTGTCAGCTGTCAGCAAGCTGAGCCTGCACAGAGAAATGTCGGAGCCGAAGTAGATCCGGCTCACAGGCGGAGTGATATGAGTCATGCACTCTGCCTGTGGGAGGAGCTGCATAGAGCAAGCAGCGGCTTTGCTCTCTACTACAGCCACATCTTCTACTCCAGGAGGCATTTTGGCACGCGGGACCGATCACTGTGACACCCCACTCTGTGACAGACACAGTGACCTAACCTGAGAGCAGCACCAGAGAGTCAGCACCTGACACCAGTACCAGCAAATGACCAGCACTTGTGACCAACACCTGTGACCAGTACCAGCAAGTGACCAGGCCAGTACCAGCACCAGTGACCAGTGACCAGTGACCAGCACCAGTGACCAGCACCAGTGACCAGCACCAGTGACCAGGCCAGTACCAGCACCAGTGACCAGGCCAGTACCAGTACCAGCACCAGTGACCAGGCCAGTACCAGTACCAGCACCAGTGACCAGGCCAGTACCAGCACCAGTACCAGCACCAGTACCAGCACCAGTACCAGTGACCAGTACCAGCACCAGTGACCAGGCCAGTATGAGCACCAGTACCAGCACCAGTGACCGGTACCAGCACCAGTGACACGTACCCGCACCAGTGACCAGTACCAGCACCAGTGACCAGTACCAGTGACCAGTACCAGCACCAGTGACCAGCACCAGTGACCAGTACCAGCACCAGTGACCAGGCCAGTATGAGCACCAGTGACCAGTACCAGCACCAGTGACCGGGACCAGCACCAGTGACCAGTACCAGCACCAGTGACCAGGCCAGTATAAGCACCAGTACCAGCACCAGTGACCGGTACCAGCACCAGTGACCAGTACCAGCACCAGTGACCAGTACCAGTACCAGCACCAGTGACCAGTACCAGTGACCAGCACCAGTGACCAGTACCAGCACCAGTGACCAGGCCAGCACCAGTGACCAGTACCAGTACCAGTACCAGCACCAGTGACCAGGCCAGTACCAGCACCAGTACCAGCACCAGTACCAGTGACCAGTACCAGCACCAGTGACCAGGCCAGTATGAGCACCAGTGACCAGGCCAGTATGAGCACCAGTACCAGCACCAGTGACCGGTACCAGCACCAGTGACACGTACCCGCACCAGTGACCAGTACCAGCACCAGTGACCAGTACCAGAACCAGTGACCAGTACCAGCACCAGTGACCGGTGCCAGCACCAGTGACCGGTGCCAGCACCAGTGACCAGTACCAGCACCAGTGACCGGTACCAGCACCAGTGACCAGCACCAGTGACCAGTACCAGCACCAGTGACCAGGCCAGTATGAGCACCAGTGACCAGTACCAGCACCAGTGACCGGAACCAGCACCAGTGACCAGTACCAGCACCAGTGACCAGGCCAGTATGAGCACCAGTACCAGCACCAGTGACCGGTACCAGCACCAGTGACCGCTGCCAGCACCAGTGACACGTACCCGCACCAGTGACACGTACCCGCACCAGTGACCAGTACCCAGCACCAGTGACCAGTACCAGAACCAGTGACCAGTACCAGCACCAGTGACCAGCACCAGTGACCAGTACCAGCACCAGTGACTGGTACCAGCACCAGTGACCGGTGCCAGCACCAGTGACCGGTACCAGTGACCAGTACCAGCACCAGTGACCAGTACCAGCACCAGTGACCAGCACCAGTGACCAGCACCAGTGACCAGCACCAGTGACCAGCACCAGTACCAGCACCAGTGACCAGCACAGTGACCAGGCCAGTACCAGCACCAGTGACCAGTACCAGCACAGTGACCAGTATCAGCACCAGTACCAGCACCAGTGACCAGGCCAGTACCAGTGACCAGTACCAGCACCAGTGACCAGGCCAGCACCAGTGACCAGTACCAGCACCAGTACCAGCACCAGTACCAGTGACCAGTACCAGCACCAGTGACCAGGCCAGTATGAGCACCAGTGACCAGTACCAGCACCAGTGACCGGGACCAGCACCAGTGACCAGTACCAGCAACAGTGACCAGGCCAGTATGAGCACCAGTACCAGCACCAGTGACCGGTACCAGCACCAGTGACCGGTGCCAGCACCAGTGACACGTACCCGCACCAGTGACCAGTACCAGAACCAGTGACCAGTACCAGCACCAGTACCAGCACCAGTGACCAGTACCAGCACCAGTGACCGGTGCCAGCACCAGTGACCAGCACCAGTGACCAGTACCAGCACCAGTGACCAGTACCAGCACCAGTGACCAGCACCAGTGACCAGTACCAGCACCAGTGACCAGTACCAGCACCAGTGACCAGGCCAGTACCAGCACCAGTGACCAGTACCAGCACCAGTGACCAGTACCAGCACCAGTGACCAGCACCAGTGACCAGGCCAGTATGAGCACCAGTGACCAGTACCAGCACCAGTGACCAATACCAGCACCAGTGACCGGTGCCAGCACCAGTGACCAGCACCAGCACCAGTCACCAGTACCAGCACCAGTGACCAGTACCAGCACCAGTGACCAGCACCAGTGACCAGGCCAGTATGAGCACCAGTGACCAGTACCAGCACCAGTGACCGGTACCAGCACCAGTGACCAGTACCAGCACCAGTGACCAGTACCAGCACCAGTGACCAGTACCAGCACCAGTGACCAGTACCAGCACCAGTGACCAGGCCAGCACCAGTGACCAGCACCAGTGACCAGTACCAGCACCAGTGACCAGTACCAGCACCAGTGACCAGGCCAGTATGAGCACCAGTGACCAGTACCAGCACCAGTGACCAGGCCAGTATGAGCACCAGTACCAGCACCAGTGACCGGTACCAGCACCAGTGACACGTACCCGCACCAGTGACCAGCACCAGTGACCAGTACAAGCATCAGTGTCCAGTACCAGCATCAGTGTCCAGCACCAGTTACCAGACCAGTACAGTACCAGCACCAGTGAACAGTACCAGCATCAGTGACCAGGTATACTGATTACATTTCATTTCATTATTCTCTGGTTGTGTTAAATTGGAAAGGGGGGGGGTGCGGCGCAGGCGTGCGTGGGGGGGGGCGGCGGCACAGGCGTGCGTGGGGGGGGGGCGCACCTCCCTGAAGTGACTTTGCCACCTCCCTGAAATGAGTTTTGGCAGGTTGGGATGTCTGAGACTGCAATGCTAAAAAAAAATTACAACAATCCATTAATTTACATTCATTTAATACATAACAAATTAGTTAGTAATATTTATGTAATAAATAGGTAATACATAACATATATGCGTACATTTCAAATTGTGTCTTTTTATGAAACGGGGAAAAAAAAGAAAAATTGCATGTAAGCAACTTACACTAAAACCTTGATTACTGCAACTATTTGGCATTATATTAAAATGATGTTCCTGAAATAATTTTACACTAAAATTGTAACATTTATAGATCTGTTGCAAATACATATTTTACTAAAGGCACCTGTTTACTGAAGAGCAAAAACATAGCAGGGAACACTGCTTTTGTGTACTGAACAAATTGTCTACACTTCTAAATTGTTCCAATTCAACACCATAGTTTCTCTGTAAATGCTTCTGTGCTACAAGACTGGCTTGTTAGCATATTATACCTGAAAATAACTGTATGCTCCTTATCTGACCCATTAGTTCCCCAGAAAACACCAGTTTCCTTGGTGCAACACTAGAGAGATCCTGCAAATGTCATTCTACCGTCTCTGGCTCATTAGTGCAGTGTCACTCTTCCAGTAATGGCTCACCAGTGGAGTCTCTTTAGAAACACAGGTGCATCTTATAAAATAAGAATGTCATCAAAAAGTTAACTTATTTCAGCAATTCAATTGAAAAAGTGAAACTCATATTTTATATAGATGCATTACACACAGAGTGATATATTTCAAGCATTTCTTTCTTTTAATTATGGTGATTATGGCTTACAGCTAGTGAAAACCCCAAACTACTACTGAAAAGTATGTCCTAGTATAGTATGCACTTAATACTTGGTTGGGGATCTTTTTGCATGAATTACTGCATCAATGCGGCGTGGCATGGAGGCGATCAGCCTGTGGCACTGCTGAGGTGTTATGGAAGCCCAGGTTGTTTTAATAGCGCCCTTCAGCTCGTCTGCATTGTTGGGCCTGGTGTCTCTAATTTTCCACTTGACAATACCCCTCAGATTCTATATGGTTTAGGTCAGGCGAGTTTGCTGGCCAGTCAAGCACAGTGATACCATGATTATTAAACCAGGTATTGGTACTTTTGGCAGTGTGGGCAGGTGCCAAATCCTGCTGGAAAATGAAATCAACATCTCCATAAAGCTGGTCAGCAGAAGCATGAATTGCTCTAGAATTTCCTGGTAGAAGGCTGCACTGACTTTGTGCACTGACTGTGCAGTACTAGTCCACTTACTGCACAGAATACAGTACTAATGGAAATCATGATAGTGCAGGGATCTCGTTGAATTGTTCTTTCTTACAGTAACGTATTGCCAGTATTGTAAGCCTTGTTCTTTGCAATATAGCATGCAGATAACGCCCCACACTGTATTCAACTTCAATGTAAGGTGAATGAAAAACTGGCTTCAGCTCAGATCCCAGCCAATCGGTCACACCCCTCTTACATGTTTCCCCCACATTAAGCTTTATCTACGATTAAGCACAATGTGGGTGAAATCCAGTTTTACATTACCCTTGAATTGGAGTTGAAAACAGTGTGTGGGCGGTATCTGCATGCTAAATTACTTTTTGGAGTAGGATGTTCTTCATTTCTGCCAACACCTGAATACAGAGTGTAAACCTGGGGAGACTGACACCGCAAGCTTGGAGCAGCGCCAATTTGTTATGGTGCTTGTTTTCTGCAATTATATTTACTGTACACCTTGTGGATTCAACCAGAGACCATCCTAGCTTTTAATATATACACAAGCTTTGGATGGTGCCAATTATACGAAGGAAGATAAATTATGGTACTTTTAATATGCAAGAAGTTGCTGGATTATTCTTAAGAGTAATAAATTATGCTCTCTGTGTCGTAACTCCCTTTGTATTTGCTTTTACTTTTTCAACCACTTGTCTACCAAAGTGCATTTAAAACAGCATGGTAGACACGTGGTTAAATCTAGTTTACAGCTGATGCAGTGAAAGGGTTTAAAATGATCAGGTGGCTCTGGAGCTGCCCGGTCACAGGTATGTGGCTGTCAAAGTGCGCCCCTTCCCACCGGCGGCACCCACTGGTTCTTAGGCTCTCCCATTCCACCAAGGAGCCCAGGACCATGGAAAGCGGCTTTGCCAGTGAAAGCAGGAGGAACTCTGGGAAATCTATTCTCTTAACCCTCCTGTGAATAATGGATCTAGAAATTGTGTGTATTTTGTGACTTTCAGGGTCACAGCTATTACTTCTTGGCTACTGTAGCCAAGGATGCAGCTATTCAAGCACAATCAGTGTTTGAATAGCTGCATTGGAGGGTAGGGGAGACGTGGTTCTAATAATACCTGTCACCTGCCAATGCTTTCACATATGGATAACTTGATAAAGTTTAAAAAGTCAACCAATATCCTCTGTACCAGGTTCATGATGCTTTTAATCAGGTTCTGGCTGGGAATTCTAGGAGTGGGGACACCACCCATGGACTCCCATGCTCTACCTCCCTCCTCTCTCCTGCAGCTGCTGCTGCTTAGCACTGGATCTCCAGACCCGAGTGTGCTGAAAATAGTTACCTATTTACAACCTTCTATTACACAATCAGCAAAGGTGCTAGGAGGACGGGGGACATTTTGAGACTTTCTTTCCTCGAATTCTAATTTAAAGGAGAAGCATGGCCAAAGCACCGGAGTGCACGTACAGTAGTTCTGCACTTCTGTAACCCATATTCAGCTATTAGTCACAGAGTCCGGGCTCTGCAGGGATCACAACAATAATGTTGGGTCCTGCTCAAATGCTTCACTTGCTCCCACCCTCTCCGCAGCCTAGCTCACAAGTGAGCACTGGAGGGGCAGAGCACAGAGCCATGACTAACAGTCACTGCTTTCTTCTCACAGCAGAACTGAGTGTTCAGCAGTCGTTAATCATTCAGTTCTCAGTGTAGAGCCGGTGGGGGGGTTGGGGCAGGTGCAGCTCAGATCCATGCTGCAGCCATTTAGGCAAATTTGTATGTTTGCTTTGTTAGATTCCCATGCTTCTCTTTTAATATAAAAAAGACAAAGGGGTTTATTTAATAAAGGCAAATCCACTGTGCACTGCAAGTGCACTTGGAAGTGCAGTCGCTGTAGATCTAAGGGGAAGACCTGAAATGAGGGAAAGCTCTGCTGATTTCTATCATCCAATTGTGTGCATGCGAAAATGCTGTTTTTATTTTCCTTGCATGTCCCCTCAGATCTACAGCCACTGCACTTCCAAGTGCACTCGTAGTGCAGAGATGTTTTGCGTTTAGTAAATAAACCCTAGAGAATCCTTCCTTTATCAAGGTGACAGAGATCTGACATAGGTTCCCTATTGTAGCCCTCAAAAAACATTTATTTGGCCTTAGAAACATTTTATTCACCAAGAGGAACTCCCAATAGTTTTTTTATTAAAATAAAAGTCAGCAGTCAGACACACAGACACTCACCAGCCCAGGGGTCCAGCTTTGTGTTCACTGGGGCCAGTTCTTTGCCAGTTTTCGGATCCCCAGTGCTGCCATCTTGGCTATGGGAGTGCTCTGTGGCTTCCTGGTGTTTCATAGCTCACTTCCCACTGCATATGTGCAAGATTGTGCTGTGCTGTCAGATTGATCCTGCAGCCTTCTGGGACATGTGACCAAGCCTATGTAATTCTCACCTAGGCAAGAGTTGTGGGTATGTGTCAGAAAAAAGGCATATGTTGAGGCAAAATAAAAAAAATTGTTTAATACATCTTTGCAATACATACACATTTCCCCATATTTTATACCAGGCGTTCCCAGCCAGGGTTCCTCCTGGTGTTTCTAAGGGTTCCATGACAGACCGATCTCCTACATACAATGACTACAAATGTAACCGGGGTATCAAATATTCCAGGTATACCATATTTATTCTTTTGTTTAACATTTTTCACAATTTACTGATTATGCTTTTATACCATGACATGTACATATAATTTAACAAGGGTTCCCTAAGATCTTAGAATTATTTCTAGGGTTCCTCCAGGGTAAAAAGGTTGAGCTGACGATCACGCGCAGGGAAAATAAGAAAACAATATTTTGCTTGCACATGATTGAATGGTGGAAGTCAACAGAGCTTCACCTCATTCACTAAGCACTTAAACTAATTTCCTTGCAAAGTTAACAGTCTTATTTGACCTTTAGGTCATCAGTGGATTGTTGTCCTGATGCTCCACGGATCATCAAACATTGCCTGGTTAATGATTTGTGCCTGGAACAATTGAAATCCCATATATATATATATATATATATATTTTTTTTATTCTTCAACTGTCTTGTCTGGTACAAATGTAGTAGTCCACAATGATTGTCCTTCCTTCCTGCTTGATCCAAAATTGAACATGTTACTCTCCTCAACTGGGGTGCTGCTGCACAGCTGAAATAAAATATAATTATTATTTTTTTTTTTTTTTTATTCAGGTTGGATAACTCCTGCATAAAGCCCGAAAAGTGTTACATACTCCAGTGAATGAAAGAGAGGATTTGCAATTATGCGTTATTAGTGTTACTAGATCATAACTTGTATTACTCCTTCCCAATAAAATAGACTGCTTCTAAATTTATTCTACCCAAAACAACTGTCTCGTAATGTTAAGGTATTGAAACAGAAGGTACTGTATTTTTACTAGAAGCAAATAAATACAGTATATGGGGATGGTTGGCCCTCTAGATTTCTTTGGCTGCTTGATGAGATATGATGAAGACAACACTCTTCATTTCTTAGTGCTTGTTTTTTTATAGCTGGACCCCTTAGGGGTTAATCCGTACTGCTGACGTCTCAGGATAAACCTTGGCAAAGTCACATAGCCAGGTGCATAGCAATTAATATTGCTATCCACATAATCTCCATAGAGAGAACAATGTATTAATGAAATCAAAACTGGAAACGGCCTGTAACTTATTTTTCATTCATTTCATAGCCTATTCTTCATAAGTGTATTTTAATTTGAAGTAGGTACTGGTGAACATCACAATCAATACTACACCTAAAAATCTCTATATTGGTCAGATTTTATTAAGACATGAACTTTAAAATGCTATTTGGCATTGCTATAAAAAGTAAAATTGGCCATCAGCCAAAAGTGGTATGCCAGGATCTTGAGAAATTTATCTAACGTATTTGTCACCCATATTCTGCCAAAATGTCAGTTTACTATTTCAGTTCTAGCAAAGTTTCTTTTAAATCGTTTTTTTTTTTTTCTTCGGTTACTTAGTTCAGTATTAATTCTGTTAAGAGGTATGACAGGTAACTAAGCTATTACATTAGAGCGTAGGTTCCACGAAGTCTGAGAGCTGATGCTAGTACATTATTCTTTGAAATGCACCACATAATATGTCAGTGCTATGTGATAAACTATTTTATAGATCAATGTTAGCAATGACGTTTTTTGAATGGAAGCAAGAGTAGTTATGCTGTTTCATCACACCTGTTTAATAAGAATTAAAGAGGCATATTTATAAGGCCCCTTGCACACGGATGTCATAATTTAGGGCTAGTAATGTTGAATGTAGGCGAGTAAAGGTGTGCAAGTGTATAGATGAGTAAAATTCTTCATTCTTCATCACCAGTGTTGTAATAAACTCACTTATACTCACCTAAACATTAACCACTTGCCGACCGCACGCCGCAGATGTACGGCAGCAGTCTGGCTCTCTCAGGCAAAGTCCTGTACATGTACGGCGCTCGCCTGGGAGGAGCTAGGGGGCAATTGCGCGCCGCCGGAGGCGCGCTCCTGCCCCCGCTCATCAGCGGGGAAGCTAGCACGTGTAACAAGCAGCTCCAATGGCCGCCGGCCACTCGCGATCTCCCATCGCTGACACAGAAGGACAGACGGCTGATGTAAACACAGCTGTCTGTCCTTCTCCCTGAAGTGATCACAGATGTCATGTGATCCTGCTATATAGGATCTCATGTCTCTGTGATGACTTTACAAGCCACGCCCCTCCACAGTTAGAATCATGCCCCTAGGGTCACATTTAACCCCTTGATCACCCATACTGTTAACCCCTT
The DNA here is from genome assembly GCF_965119305.1 of Pelophylax lessonae. Classification (NCBI taxonomy): domain Eukaryota; kingdom Metazoa; phylum Chordata; class Amphibia; order Anura; family Ranidae; genus Pelophylax; species Pelophylax lessonae. The sequence goes on along the minus strand of NC_138770.1, from coordinate 514,558,228 downwards.
CCCTGTCAGTGTCATTTTTACAGTAACAGTGCATATTTTTAGCACTGATAACTGTAGTAATGTCACTGGTACCCCCAAAAGTGTCAAAAATGTCAGTTAGGGGTCTGATCTGTCCGCCCCAATGTCGCAGTCCCGCAAAAAATCGCAGATCGCCACCATTACTAGTAAAAAAAAAAAACAATAAAAATGACATAAATGTTTCCCGTAGTCAGTAAACGCAATAACTTTTGCGCAAACCAATCAAAATATGCTTATTGCGATTTTTTTACCAAAAATATGTAGCAGAAAAAAAATTGGCCTAAAATGTTAAAAAATTTTGATTTTTACATTTTTTTTTTGAGAATTTCATATAAAAGAATGTGAAAAATAATTATTTTTTCAAAAATGACGCTCTTTTTTGACGCAAAAAATAAACATCTCACAGGTGATCAAATAACACCAAAAGAAAGCTCTATTTGTGGGGAAAAAAGGACGTCAATTTCTTTGGGGCCAGCATCGCACGACAGCGCAATTGTCCATTAAAGTCAAGCAGTGCCAAATCACAAAATAGGGCCTGGTCATTGAGCAGCCAAATCCTCCGGTCTGAAAGTGGTTAAACACGCAAGTAAATTACTGCACTAAAATGTAACATTTTCTATTTCTCTATTGTGTATTGAAAGGTGCAGCTTCATACCTTCTTAGCCATTGGGTTATGCTCCTTCCATCAGGAATAGGACACTAGGTAGGAAAAAGCTTTCACCATGCCTATGGGGCTGTCCCTGCAAGCAGTGGCGTCACTATGGGGGTGCGGTGGGTGTGGTCCACACTGGGTGACACCCGCCAGAGGGGTGACACCGGCCCAGGATGTCTCCCCAGCTGCCTCCAGTCTTCACTTCTCACTGTATGTACGGAGTACACTGAAGACGCCCCTCCTCCTTAAGCTGTGATGTTTACTTCCTGTACAGAGAGGAGGAGGGGGGGAGGAGGGGGAGGAGGCACACCACGCTGCTGATTATGGCATTCTCTGTCAGGATAGAAGAAGCTGGGACAAGGTAAATTGCAGGTAACCCTTGCACTGCTGGCACATTATCACTGGAAGGGATTGTTCATGTTCTTTTTAACTTTTGAAGTATTTTATGTTTTAGGAGGGTGCTGCTGTAATATGCCATGTACTATGTCTCCAGTCTCTTGTATACTACAGAAGCATGCTCCCAGTCTCCAACAACCCCTGTACTATAATGTATGTGAAAAAGTGCGCTGATAAATGTATGTGAGCTACAACCAAAGATCCAATAGGAATAAATAGTGATGAAAAAAGTCTGGTGCGCTAAATTGTTACCATCATGAACAAGTGTTATGTGATACCAAAACCTGACCTTATTAAACAATTGTGATGATGATTACAAAAAATAAAATACAGAGTGATAAAATATTCTTTGAAAGAATAAATATTCTTTGAAAGAATATTACTTAAAACAAAATTATGCAATTGTCACACAGAATAAAAAGTCCAAATGTGAAAAGTGCAATAAATCCCAAAATAAAGTCCAATTAAAACCCACAGGTGCTGAATGTTGGGACGTGAAATAGTGGTGAACTGGTATTCAGAAGTGATGACAATCGTGATACAAATGGGATGTGAAGGTTTCCCACCACCTCACAGATTTGCTTCTTACCAGAATTGGGTTGGTAAAGGGCAGATAGCAGAAAAATCGGTCCAGAGGGGAACCTCTGTGATGAACCCAAGAGGGAGTGCTGTGCTGAGACCCAGACCTATATATAAAAGGGCTGCTTACCAGATCCCAATTATTTCAGGCTATTGGTTACTATGCAGACTCTCTAGAGGTCATATGTAAAGAGGGGCTCCTTGCGCTCCTGGCATATAGCTCAATCCGAGGTCCTTTTACTTCTTGATGTAGGATGGAGCCACTTCGCCTGGTGGGGAAGTGGGTATTTGAATTACCTGGAAATGTCAAATACCAGCGGTAAACGGAGATCTGATACATAGGAGACAATGAGAAGTGTAGGTAGTTGGAAGTTGACCGTCATATCTTAATCCTGTCCATGTGCAGAGAGGTAAGTGGCATTCCCATCCCCTGCATTTGGATCGATTTTTCTGCTATCTGCCCTTTACCAACCCAATTCTGGTAAGAAGCAAATCTGTGTGGTGGTGGAAAACTTCACATCCCATTTGTATCACGATTGTTGTCACTTTTCACATTTTGGACTTTTTATTCTGTGTGACATCTGCATAATTTTGTTTTAAGTAATATTATTTCAAGGAATATTTATTCACTCTGTATTTTATTTTTTGTAATCATCACAATTGTTTAATAAGGTCAAGTTTTGGTATCACATAACACTTGTTCATGATGGTAACAATTTAACGCACCAGACTTTTTTTCAACCCCTGTACTATGTCCGCAGTCTCCGACAACCCCTGTACTATGTCCGCAGTCTCCGACAACCCCTCTACTATGTCCGCAGTCTCGGACAACCCCTGTACTATGTCCGCAGTCTCCGACAACCTCTGTACTATGTCCGCAGTCTCCGACAACCTCTGTACTATGTCCGCAGTCTCGGACAACCCCTGTACTATGTCCGCAGTCTCGGACAACCCCTGTACTATGTCCGCAGTCTCGGAGAACCCCTGTACTATGTCCGCAGTCTCGGACAACCCCTGTACTATGTCCGCAGTCTCGGACAACCCCTGTACTATGTCCGCAGTCTCGGACAACCCCTGTACTATGTCCGCAGTCTCGGAGAACCCCTGTACTATGTCCGCAGTCTCGGACAACCCCTGTACTATGTCCGCAGTCTCCAACAACCCCTGTACTATGTCCGCAGTCTCCGACAACCCCTGTACTATGTCCGCAGTCTCCGACAACCCCTGTACTATGTCCGCAGTCTCCGACAACCCCTGTACTATGTCCACAGTCTCCAACAACCCCTGTACTACGTCCGCAGTTTCTGATCATCTCCTGTATTATTTCCACAGTCTCTGACCATCTCCTGTAATATTTCCACAGTCTCTGACCATCTCCTGTACTATGTCTGCAGTCTCTGACCATCTCCTGTATAATGTCTGCAGTCTGACCATCTCCTGTATAATGTCCGCAGTTTCTAAAAGTCTCTTGTATAATGTCCGCAGTCTCTGAAAGTCTCTTGTATCATGTCCACAGTCTCTGACAGTCTCTTGTATCATGTCCACAGTCTCTGACAGTCTCTTGTATCATGTCCGCAGTCTCTTGTACCATGTCTGCAGTCTCTTACCATCTCTTGTATCATGTCTGCAGTCTCTGACCATATCTTGTATCATGTCTGCAGTCTCTGACCATATCTTGTATCATGTCTGCAGTCTCTGACCATCTCTTGTATGTGGGAGGAATTTTGCCCTTTCCTTACCCCTACACTGAGTTACACATCCCGGTCTCCTGCACTCTTTTTGTTTTGTACTCCTGATTTTTTTTTTTCATTACACACTCCTGGGCCCTGCGTTTTTTGCATTATGTACTCCTGGACCATGCTCTCTGTGTGTATCATGTACTCCTAAACCTGGCACTGGCTACAGCCCTCTGTGCATTGCATTCATCTAAATCTTGAACCCATTGCATTACACACCCTGGACCCTGCAGCCTGCACTATTTATCCTAAACCCGTCACTGGCTGCAGCACTCCCCAACCCCTGTGCTCTGCTTTACACACTCCTGCACTGTATGCACAATACTGTACATTATATACTTCTCACAAAAGTCTTCATTGTCTCAACAGTTGCTGGTTGCTATGCGGTCCCTGACTATTTTATTGAATTTATTCTTTAAGGTAGGCTCAGACAAAATAATCAAAGCATATTTTTTTTAGGTACAAGGAAGCCTGGGATTTGTTTAAACATATCCCTTAAGCTCCTCCCACAATTTACAGTGACCTAGCATGCCGCAGGTCTTTTCACTCCTCCAGTGTCCCTCATTCTGAAGTTCAAAAGTTGGGAGGTATGATTAAGCGGTGACAGCAGGCTCTTTTCCCCACACAGTCCACCAGAGAACAGGTAGCGAGCTGCGGGCTGTCAGTTTATCTTCCCCCACTTCCCCCCCCCCCTCTTTTCTCCTGTCAGCAGTGCAGGAGAAGAGAGAACGGCTCTCATCTGATTGCCGACCAGCTTACTGCCCATACTTTTTCCCTTCCCATTGGCCACCGCGCAGGGCCAATCAGAAGAGACTAGGGGGGCATCATGGGACATGTAGTCCCAGAAGATTGGCGGCCCCATTTGTAGTCCACAGGGAGCAGACCACAGCCCCCAGCATGCACTCTGCTAGGGGGAGAGATTGAGGACTGGGAACCTGGGAAAAAGCTTAGGGAGTGAGTGCTACACCATAAAGAGAGGACTGTGCTGGGGGAAGTCAGAGAGAGCCACACTGCCCAGCACCACCAGAGAGAGGGCCATGCTGCTGCCCAGCACCACCAGAGAGAGAAAGACTTTGTCATTGCCAGGGTACAGACGGGCTACACTACTGACCAAAGTCGGCCTGGTCAACCCAGAGGGAGAGAACGTCTAACCAGAGGGATCACTGCTGCATTTTTGCTGGGTCTGGCAGGATGGCCTGTCAGCCATTATCCGTTACTGCTCCTAGGGACTGAGCCATTAGGAAGTGCCTAACCTGCTATTCTCTAGGCCTTATTGACCGTCGCAACCTGCTACAAAAAACTCCCAACACTGAGCTGCTGCCGGCCCGAATATAGGGGGGGGGTGACACCATGTTTTACCGCATCGGGTGACACCAACCCTAGTGACGCACTGCCTGCAAGCATAACCCCACACACTCTGCTACAGCCCTCAGTTTGTCTCTAGTTTAGGAGTAGGACCTAGTTCCCTGCTGGGACTTTGGTCTTAGCTGTCATTTTTTGGTAACCTTTTTTTGTACTTTATTCTTTAAGTAGAGTTCCTGAAGAACTACAAGCAACAGCCGGCTGGGTTTCGGATTGGATATTCTAAATCCTTAAGGTCTCTCAGCCTGCCCAGCGAGTGTGAGCAGGTTATAGTCCAGCACTAGGCCTCACCACGACAGAGCCCTGATGGGCGGGGATGAGCCCGCAAGTGGCCCTGAGTCGCAGCGTACCCCTTGGCCAGCTGCACCCCCATCCCGGGTGGGAGTTAGTCTGTTCGAAATGGCATCCACCTGATTCCCCCTGATTCCATGGTATGGTGAGTAAGTGTCCCCCCAATTCTCTGGCGGTCTTGGGGTGGACGTGGGCCCCCTCTATGGAATAGTCGGACCCTTGTATATCCCTCAGTTCCCCTGGCCTCTCGGGTATACCAGGCACCCCCCCCCCTTCCATAACAGGTTCTTACCTTTGGGGGTCCTGGAGACTGCATGGCGCGCCGTGGGGGCCGCCATTTTGCTTTAGACTTGCCCTACATTAATGTCAGAATCCTCATTGTAATGTATGGGTGGCCATTTTCTAAATCTTCCCCATAGGAATGCATGGTGCGGCCATTTTCTTGTGGTCCATGGTGCTGGACAGCATAGGCAAGGACATCAGATGCTCTAGGCATGACCCAGGTGCTTTCACTTTCTGTGTCAGATAGTTTTCTCTCTGCTCTACAGATCATTCCTGCAAGCCTCTTGTTTGGTAAAGTTTTTTGGGTCTCTTGTGGGTTTACTCACACACACTGCTAACAGACTGTGTTAGGCTGGGACTTGCAGTGCCGCTGTAGCAGCGGTGCAATCACGTTTTTGAAACTTTTTTAAAGTGACACTACATAATTTTAAATCTAGTGTACATGGAGTCCCAGGACAAAATTTCACCTACAGACCCCCTCAGTGTGACTGTGGAACCTTCTGGGTTGCAGCCCCTGTCAGCTCTTACAGCAGTTTTGGAGAGCCCAGTGTCAAAAGTGAATTTATTGTTAAACAGTAACACTAACCCTAAGCGCCCTTTGCCTTCACCCCCCTCTGTTGTATCTTCAGATTCAGAGGCAGATATGGCCACCACAGATGCACCCCACCCTGGTGGCTCTGTGTCATCGTATTCTGATGGCGAAGAGGACCTGTCCTCATCAGTGGGAAAGCGCATTGGTTGAAGCACTTATAGTTTCAGTGTGAGACAGTTTAAAAATGGCGGATGAGTCTACAGTGTCAGGAATGCAGGTGTCTTTTTGCACCCGCAAATCCAAAAATCGGGTAAAGTGTTCCCCTGTCCAGAACTTTTTGACACTATTGTCAATGAACAGTGGGGGTGCATCAACCACATGTTAGTGAAGCCCAAGCATTTTAAACGCCGTTATCCCTTCACGGACCGTGCCACCAAAGGTGCATCATCCAGTTTCCAGACGGAATAAGTCTACTGTGTTTCCGGTTGAAAATTCCCCGGCCTTTATGGACCCCGATGATAGATGGTTTAAGTCTCTGTCCCACCATTTACATGTGATAGCGGGCTCCATATTGAAACCAATTTTTGTAACTACCCTGGTGTCGCAGACCATCACTGAATGGGTGAAGTTGCTAAAAGGTGTCTTGGAAACATAAAAGTTATGTCAATGCAATATGTCTTGGAGTCCATTTGCACAGTAGGGGCGTCCCTACACCAGGGAGACTTTTTGGCCTCCAAAGATATCTAGGACCCATATGTACACATCGCTATCTATGCTGGACACCAGCATTTTCTCCGCTTCGCTATAGGAGAGGTGCATTATCAATTTGCGGTGTTACCCTTTGGTTTCGCCTCCGCCCCCAGGGTCTTCACCAAGGTGCTGGCTCCGGTGTTGGCATTACTGCGCCAACGGAGGATTTTGGTACTGGGGTACCTGGATGATCTCCTATTGAAGGCGGATTCTCACTCAGCCCTGTTGGGTGATTTGACTATCACTGTTCAAACACTGCAAGAGTTCAGTTGGAATATACATTTCAAGAAATCTGCCCTGATACCTTTATTGAGACTGGATTATCTTGGCCTGACTCTGGACTCTGGCGAGGGTCTTTCTTCCCCCGGAAAAGTTGCAAAAATTGCAGGGAGCGATCCGGTTGCTAGTAAACAATCTGTCCTCTCTGCGGACTTGCGTGCGGGCCTTGGGTCTGATGGTGTCAACCTAAGAGGAGGTTCCGTTTGCTCAGTTTCACAAGAGACCCTTACAAAGGGAGATTCTCGTGAAATGGAACAAGGATCCAAAAGCCTTGGATACTTTGATTCAGTTGAGTCGCAATACAAATTCTGCTCTTCTGTGGTGGCTTCACTGGTCAGCACTTTGCCAAGGCAAGTCCTTCCTGCCGTTATTGGACGGTGGTTACCACGGACGCCAGCCTGTCAGGCTGGGGAGGAGTGCTGGGGAAACTCTGCGCCCAGGGGTCCTGGACGGTGGAAGAGTTCAAGCTGCCGATAAATATCTTGGAGCTCAGATCGATTAAGCTTTACCTGAGTCATTGGATGGCTCATCTGAAAGGTTGCCAAGTCTGGATTCAATCGGACAATGCCACGGCCGTGGCGTACATCAATCATCAAGGGGGCACCAAGAGTGTTTTGGTGGCCCGGGAGGTGGCCAAGATTCTGGATTGGGCAGAGAAGTTTGCTTCTCGATTCAACAAGAAGGTTCAGAGGTTTGTGGCCAGGTCAAGGGATCCTCTGGCTGTTGAAAGCCAGGTATTGAAGGATAGAGGTCTTTCTGACTCTGTGATTCCTACACTGTTGAAGGCCAGGATGTCTACTTCCAGGAAGATCTACCATCGTACACGGAAATCGTACATTTCATGGTGTGAATCGTTGAAAGTGCACCCTCGCTTGTTCTCGGTAGCTAGGGTTTTGACATTTCTTCAAAATGGGGTTGAACAGTGTTTGGCTTTGGGCACTATCAAAGGCCAAATGTCAGCTATGGCTGTGTTTTTCCAATGCCCTTTAGCTACGCATGCCCTGATTTGCACTTTTATTCAGGGGGTGCGTCCTATGGCGCCTTAGAGACAATCCCCATTACCTTCGTGGTATCTGAATTTGGTGTTATCGTTTCTTCAAAAACCTCCTTTTGAGAACATTAGGGAGATTCCCCTGCTTACATTATCTCAGAAGGTTGCCTTTTTGGTGGCTATCACTTCTGCCTGCAGGGTGTCTGAACTGGCGACATTGTCTTGCCATTCACCTTATCTGGTGGTCCACAGAGATAAAGTGATAGTTTGACCTAATCATTAATTTCTTCCTAAGGTGGTTTCTGATTTCCATTTGAATGAAGACATTGTGCTCCCTTCTACTCTGTCTTAAGCCCAAGGATCCCAAGGAAACGGCTTTGCATTCTTTGGATGTGGTTCAGGCAATTCGAGTTTACCTGGCGGCTACTGAATCTTTCAGCAAATCAGACTCTTTTTGTCCTAACTGAAGGACCTTGAAAAGGATTGGCTGCGTCTGCTGCGACCATATCCAGATGGATCAGGCAGACGGTGGTTCAGGCGTATTAACTGAAGGGTCAGGTTCCTCCTTTCCCGGTGAAGGTGCATTCTACCAGAGCGCTACGTGCCTTTTGGACTTTTCGCCATCAGGCATCAGTAATGCAAGATTGCAAGGCAGCAACTTGGTTGTCAGTGCACACGTTTACAAAATTCTACAAGGTAGACGTGTTGGCATCTTCGGGTGCCTCTTTTGGCTGCAAGGTTTTGCAGGCTACTGTTTAAAAGAGAAAAGTTTCTCTCTTTGAGGGTGTATGTTTTTTCTAGGTGAGCTCCAGTTTTTTCTGGTTGAGCTACTTGTTACTTGGTTGGCTACGTTTAGCCTTTGGGGAGTTACGTTCTTCTTTGCGTTGTTTTTCCCACCCCTCATGATAATACTGCTTTGGGACGTCCCAATGGCTAAGAAGATATGAAGCTGCCTCTGTCAATGAATGATAGGTAAAACTGGATTTTTGTACTTACCGTAAAATCCCTTTCTCTGAAGTTCATTGACAGACGCAGCACCTGCCCCTCTACTTATGAGTGGAATGGGGTTGCTGTCTTCTAAACACTGCTTGCAACTAAACTGAGGACTGTAGCAGAGTGTGTGGGGTTATACCTGCAGGAACAGCCCCATAGGCATGGTAAAAGCTTTTTCCTGCCTAGTGTCCTACTCCTGATGGGAGGAGCATAACCCAATGGCTAAGAAGATATGAAGCTGTATCTGTCAATGAACTTCAGAGAAAAGGATTTTACGGTAAGTACAAAAATCCAGTTTTTTGCTTTACTGCTCTGTACTCACCACTGTATTACTAATCTGTACTCAGCGGTGTGCAATGTCCCATAGACAGCAATGTCTCTCATTTCAGATCAGTATTTTTTTTACTCCCACGTGCAACAGGCCTAAACCAGTGAATCTGATGCTGACCAGTCAGTCACTGCAGGTGAATCTTCCTGGTGCATGTGTTTTAAATTACAGTGATTTTTTCACCTGCAGTAAATGTTTGGTAAATGTCACCTTCAATACCCAATAAATATACCCCATAACATTTATGAAGAAACTATTAGGGCTCCTATATTGGTTTTACTGCATCTCTGACTGTATTGGAATAAATATATGTAGATAATGAATACAATATAGATAATAAACTTTAGGTTAATAATGCATTAAATCACATTTGATCACTAAAATTAATATATTATAGAGCACTCTTGGGTACTGTGTTCACTGTATGTGTGTGCTTACACAACATGAAAAAACATAGTTATTTCCAACTTCCGTATGCAAAAACAGATAACAAAATGGTACTTTGTTGAATTTCACAATGCAAAACTCACATGGACTTCATTAAAGATAATTAAATATATTTTTCTTTCACAGAAATTCTTATCAATTCCAGACTATGCTGCATTGTTTATAGAAGCTATCATGCTTTATCGTATTAAAATTCCAGAGCAATAATTCAATCAGCATGAGAAGTAGTCATCTTTCCGCCACTGAGGTGAACACCATATGCTGCACCTAGAACACTAAAGATTAGATCATTTTACTGCAAGACAATAAGAATAACGAGTGAGAATTTATTTTTGTTAGCAATCAACAGATCATGGTCAATGTTTGTAAGTGTATTTTAGTTTCTTATCCAATTCCTCCTTCCTCTCTTTTTCCTGAATCCATCACAAGTATGCTTTTAAAAATGTACATTTTAACTATTTTTTAATTATTAACATATTGATGTAAGCTCTGGGTGACTTGTATGTTAACCAGATTACATAGCCTGACAAAAGGAATCCCAAACAACATTACATTTTACAATTTTCCTACTATTTGATATTATAATGTACAAAAAAGGTGGCTTAAAAATAGGTAATACAATGTTGATAATAGCATCTAAACTGTCAACCTCCTCCTAACTCACCACTTTCACTGCCCTATATATACTTTGCAAAAAAAAACATTGTTTCCATACAGCTATCATCCAATACCATAGATATTTTTGGGCTCAGAGTATCTCTATGATTAACAAAATAATTGCTTAAAAGGGAAAGGAGCTGCAACTACAGTAATATGAATAAAGCCTGTACTACTGCACAGGAACCCCAAAACCCTATAGGGCCTATCAAGGGCCACCACCAAACACCAGCATTCTCTACAAAGGGGGTAGGCTCTGGTCATTTTGCTTATCTACAGTTATTACAAAAGTGCATATAGGACAATAAAAAACAAGCAAAGGAAACTTTAAGTGCAAATGGCCTGTTGGCTTTCCAGTGGTTTGTCAGTGACAAACTGATAATACTTAGCAGTCATCTACCAAAAAGTCATGCATGGAATGGAAAAAAAAAATGATTTATTTTCTACACCCAAAATTCTGAATGAAGTCTCTGCACACTGCTATACACCTTTTCTAGCAAACTCAAAGTAAACCCTCTCTGGCCAGTCCCTACTCTGCTCTACAAAATGTTAATTACTTACTTGCTAAAAGTATACTTCAGTGAATATAATGCCAATATAGGGCAAATGGACAAAAGTTGTAGGAAAGCTACAGAATCATATAGGCACATCATGCTGCCTTCCCTTTGACATCAGAAGATGTCGAGAAGTGCCATCAGCACAGAACTGGCAGAAACCAGTGGGACCCAGGTACCTCCATCTACTCTCCATAGAGGTATAGCCAGAAGTAGTCTTCAAGGAAGAATTGCGGGCAAAAAGCCGTACCTCCAACGTGGAAACAAGGCTAAGCAACTCCACTATGCATGAATTTACAGGAACTGGGGTGCAGAAACATGACATCAGGTGCTCTGGGCTGATGAGTCAAATTTTAAAAAATGTAGCTGTAGCAGGAGGCAGCATGTTCGCCGAAGGGCTGTAGAGTGGTACAATAATGAGTGTCTGCAGGCAACAATGAAGCATGGTGAAGATTCCTTGCGAGTTTAGAGCTGCATTTCTGAAAATGGAGTTGGAGATTTGGTCAAGATCAGTTGTGTCCTCAATGCTCACAAATATAGGCATATACTTATCCATCATGCCAAACCATTGGGGAGGGGTGTGATTGGTCCCAAACATACAGCCAATGTCATTAAGAACTATCTTCAGCCTAAAAGTGATGGTTTCGCTCCCACAGAGCCCTGTTCTCAACATCATTGAGTCTGTCTGGGATTACATAAAGAGACATGTAGACGTCCGTATGACGAAACGAGTAGGGCGGAGTTTCATACTTCAACATCACTTCCGGTTTTGAAAATTTGAGCCGTGGAAAGCGAAAGTATCCCGGCGTTTTGCACTGAATTCGATCAGCCTGAATTGTGAGTCTTATTTGTTGGCTTTTATCTGGCATTATGTACTACACCATGGGTTTTTTGTCTGTTTGAGCACCTAGATCGTGTGAATATCTTTTGGAGGCCCACCTGAGCCTGCTCACTACAGACAGAGAGGACCCCCAGATTACTCTGTTCCTTTTTTTAGAGACTACCAATAGCAACAGCCAATACCTTATACTTAAGGGTTGTGAAGGGTGAGTGCCATACATAGTGGGCATCACGGGTATAGGCACTAAATTCACCAGCATCATTCATTTACAAACCTCTTTATTCTTTCACGTGCACTGTTCCCAGCACCCAATTAAAAGGGGTTTTTTTCTTTTTTAATTTTTTGATTTGTTAATTTTATGCACATTGTCATTTTATAAAGAATGAAACAACTATTAACAGACTACCAATTACACTGATATATTTGATTTTCTCACTGAAAAATTCACTACCAACACTGTATAAATACATTTTATTACACTTTGTGCACTTTTGCTTTATTTAAAGGCATACAACAACAACACTTTGGGCACTGAGCACTTTTATAGGGGCTTGGATACTTAGTCCAACTATAGTTTCTATTTTGGCACATACCCCTTGTGCTAAATAACCTAAATTAAATATTTCTTATCTTATTTAACTTCGGGGTAAAATATGTTATTTAGATCCCTGTACCAAAATGGGCTTCTTGATCTGAAACAATGCTAAGGGCAATGTAGACAGTTGTTCTTACACACACGTTCAACTGACCCGCTGACTATATATTTCTAAATGACCCTCTGTTACATTGCTTGATGAATTATGATGAGAACTCAGTACAGTTCACGTTCTCAATTTTACTATTTATAACAATGGAGAAATCAGGAGGAGGATCTGTGTCCCCTACTTCACTGACTTTTGGACAAAAAATGGTTTTATTGTGTATTTACTCATTACTGAAGAGAGGTGCAGTTAAAGGCAGAAACTCTTTAGGAAAAAAGCTGTACTGTCATTGTTTTCTTTAATCCCCTTTTGCCCAGCCTATTGTAATATGTTGGCCGAGTGGGAGCCCTAGTATCCAGGGAGGAAGTCATATGATATCCTCCACTGAACACAGCCGCTGACTGATCACTGTACCGGCCCACTGCCGATACCATGTGATAGCTGCAAGCCAATCACAGCAGATTACATGATTATTGTAGACAATGAAAGGCTTTGAATCATGCCTTTCATAGTGTACTATTGTGATGAGCTCTGTGATTGGTCACAGTGATCACATGGTACAGACAGGACAAATCACAACCCATCTGTACCATGTGATTAGCTGTGGCCAGTCACAGCTAAATACAATAGTAAACACTGAATGAATAGTTTTCATTCAGAAAAAAAAGGTTGCTTAGATCTGTAAATCTCACAATTATAAGTACTCATAGTTTAAAGAAAAAAAATATTGATCAACCCCTCAGAGTAGCAGAGTGTTACTATGGTAACACTGTGTTACTCTGGTCACTGTAAAGAAAGAAAAAAGTAAAAAAAAGTAATAAAAAGAAAACAAATATTTAAAAACTTTTTTTATATACTGCCACTAGTCAGTGTACCTGATCATGTCACACCAGTTGTATAATGACACTGTACTACACTGCTGGCAGTATGTAAAAAAGTTTATAAAAATGATAAAAAAAAAAAGAAATTACATTTTTTAATTTTCCTAAAAAATTTTGACAAAAAAGTTACAACTTTAAAAAACTCACCATGCCTTTTACTAAATACTTTGGACTGTCTACTTTCCAAAAAGGGGTCATTTGGGGGATATCTGTACTGTCTTGGCATTTTTTGCCCTCAAGAAATGAGCCATCAATACAACAGGATAATTCGATTTTCAGATATATACTGTATATACCATAGTTTGTGGACTTTCCTACAGACTAAATAATAAACTAATTAATAGACATTGATTTGGGTTATTTTCATGAAAGAAATGTGGCAGTATACATTTTGGTCTAAATTTATGAAGATTATTTATGTGCAAAATGTTTTAACAGAAACAAAGAAAAGTGTGTTCTTTTTCAAAATTTTCATTTTTTTTCTTTTTTGTTTATTTAGCAAAAAATAAAAAACCCACTGGTGATTAAATACTACCGGAATAAAGCTCTATTTGTGTGAAAAAAATGAAAAACATTTCATATGGATATAGTGTGGCATGACTGTGCAATTGTGATTCAAAGTCTGACAGAGATGAAAGCTGAAAAATGGACTGGGCAGGAAGTGGTTAAAAAAGGAAGAGTAGAGGCTCTGCCTTGTCCAGCCATTATATTTCTAAGATGTTTAAATTTGCTAAGGGTAACATTTTGAATTTAGATATATATTTTTTCAGTTGTGTTTGAATGGAATATACAAGAATTAAAAGCAATGTCAAGGGTGTTGTTTTTTTGCCGCCTGTGTTACATTTGGGAAATTCCCCCTTACTTCCTGTCCCAGAGATACAACAGGAAGTTAGTGGAAATCTCCCAAGGTGAGGAGAATTCCTCTCTTAGACAGTTGTGCATGGAACAAATGCCCTAGTTGAAAGATTGCCCCTCTCCCTTTGTTCTGGCCAAGTTTTAGACCCCCCCCCCCCCCCCCCACACACACACACACACACACACACACACACACACACACTCACACTTTCTTTATCAGTGACAATGGTCACCAGTATAATCTACCTGATAGGAAATTGACTTATCTTTACTTACATTTTTCTGGTTTCTGTTCAGAGTATCTACAGTATTTAAACTAACAAAACTTGAGTTTTGATTTACTAAGAAAAATACATAATCTCTAAGAAATGAGAGTGTGTTATCAGTAAATTCAAATTACAGTGCATTCAGAAAGTATTTACAGTGCTTCACTTTTTCCACATTTTGTTATGTTACAGCCTTGTTCCAAAATGGAGAAAATTCATTATTTTCCTCAAAATTCTACAAACAATACCTCATAATAGAAAAAAAGATAACACTATACTAGTGTATCTCCCTGTGCCTCGGAAAAGCTTTTGATTAAATATAAAATAAAAGTATAAAAATATGTGTGTAATTAGTGAGATATAAATATAAAAATATATATTGTGTGGCAGCAGCTGTAGATTTAAAATGAATGATGGAAAAATAGCCTAGGCTATATACAGCGCTTGAAAACAAATAGTCCTATTGTTAGGGCTATCTACAGCGCTTGCTAAAATGTGTAAAATGTGTGAAAAATTATATACGTGTAGTTGTAGGGTTTGGAAATAAAATTAAAATTACCAAAGTGCAAATGCTTGTGCAAATTAATTACTCAATATTATAAATTCATGCATAAATCAATAAAGTTTTCCTTCTGTGCAATAAATATATACCAAAAAATGTCCAAAGTATAAATAGGTGAAAAAATTATTAAATATTTAATCCGTGAAAGATCCTTTTCTTAGGGAATGTGCCAGTGCTCTTTCAAGACATAAAATAGTGACTGGTAAAAAGTGCAAAGTGCTTGAAACCTTTCTTCCCGTGCAAAAAAATGTAAGGTGGGTAACTTACCAAATGGAGTGGGTCTCATATATCGTATAATATTGAGACCAACCAGGCTTAATGGTAAGTTCCCTTTAAGAATCCTCCTCTGCCGCTGGTAGTTTTCCTCCTCACAGATCCATAAAGCAGCTCAGGTAGTAATAGATAAAAAAGATAAACTCCAGATAGTGTGATATTGTATTAGAAGGTTTATTCCCAACAAAGTCAAAGTTTAAAACAGCAAATCAGCAAGTTCCAGCAAGGATATCTTGTGCCGATATCCGTGACATACAAGACGACTGTGCAGAGTGGTGAGCGGTGGTGATTCCGGCTTGCGTTCCAATCGTATGTCACGTGTGTTACGCTGTGCGGTCCACGTCCTGACGCGTTTCGTCACATCCGGTGACGTTTTCACAGCCACCGCCGCTCGCCACTCTGCACAGTCGTCTTGTATGTCACGGATATCGGCACAAGATATCCTTGCTGGAACTTGCTGATTTGCTGTTTTAAACTTTGACTTTTTTGGGAATAAACCTTCTAATATAATATCGCACTATCTGGAGTTTATCTTTTTTATCTATTACTACCTGAGCTGCTTTATGGATCCGTGAGGAGGAAAACTACCAGCGGCAGAGGAGGATTCTTAAAGGGAACTTACCATTAAGCCTGGTCGGTCTCAATATTATACGATATATGAGACCCACTCCATTTGGTAAGTTACCCACCTTACATTTTTTTGCACGGGAAGAAAGGTTTCAAGCACTTTACACTTTTTACCAGTCACTATTTTATGTCTTGAAAGAGCACTGGCACATTCCCTAAGAAAAGGATCTTTCACGGATTATATATTTAATCATTTTTTCACCTATTTATACTTTGGACATTTTTTGGTATATATTTATTGCACAGAAGGAAAACTTTATTGATTTATGCATGAATTTATAATATTGAGTAATTAATTTGCACAAGCATTTGCACTTTGGTAATTTTATTTCCAAACCCTACAACTACACGTATATAATTTTTCACACATTTTACACATTTTAGCAAGCGCTGTAGATAGCCCTAACAATAGGACTATTTGTTTTCATTCCCCCACTTCATACTACTGCTGCTGCTATTTCTATACACTTATAATTTCACACATAATTTTACACATATTTTCACTTTTTTAGGGTAATTTATATATTTTAATAATACACCAACTCCTAGGCGCGGGGAGTATAACCTTTTTTTTAAAAAAAAAAAGGACACTTGTTTTCTATATACAGCGCTTGCCGCAAAAAAAATTATCTTAATGTATGTGAACAATGTTGAAAACTTATCTTTAGAGTATAAATGAAAATACAAATCAATTGAACATATGAAAATTAATAAAAAATTCCAAGAAATTGATAAATAAGTCTTTTCCTGTGGTGATCAATATATGTGAATAAAATAAATGTAAAATTCAATATATAAAGTCTTTTCAAGTGGTGATCAGGTGCAAAGTGCTTCGTGCTCAATAAATAAAAGTTTGTGACTTTAGTGACGTGGATTCCTCTTTTCCTGTGGCTTGTGGTAGAAATAAATGACTTACCAGAATTGTTGAGTCCTATGTGCTGTATAGCACTAGGACCTACAGCGCTTGGAGGCCGTTCAGGCCGGATTGGGGATCTCCTTTGTAGATGATCCTGGTGGGATACAGGTTAGGTTCCTCCTTACCCGATCTCGATCCTCAGGTATGGGGTTAAAAGAAAGGCTCCAGATAGTGTATTATCATTTTAAAAGTTTATTCATCAAATATTCATAAAAATCGGAGCGAAGAAAGACTCAAACTCCAAGTTTGCAGGCAAAGAAACCGCTTACAAACACCTCCTAGCAGAGTGGCGAGCGGAGTGTTCCGGCTTGTGTTGCACGTGGTGCTTATGTGCTGACGTGCGTTCCACAACCTTGACGCGTTTCATCACTTCCTGTGATGTTTTCAAAAGGTAGGAAGGCACTGCGCACTGGCTAGTATTTATACAGAAGACACCGCTCATCACTCCGCCCTACAATCATCTAATTAATCGTATGCTAATACGTTGTTATGGTAATGAGGATGCTATTTGAGCCAAATACTAGCAGTTATTATTCATATTATATACCGATCGATAGCATGAAATTGATTAAACTAAAACATTAGACCCCAAATTATAACAATCCCAAGATATTATTTATAGCATATAGTGCATATTCATGTGCATAAGTTCATAATAATACCCCCTGCATTCATTATTTAAAATATATAAAAAAAGTGTAATTCCCCTATAGATTGACTCAAATGACACATTAGATAGATGTGATTATCCCACTAAAACGATCATATTAGGTTTTTTATAAAACCAGTACCATTAATATGTTTATGGATTGCCAATATAAAAGCTTAAAACATGTACTTATGGATTATATTAAAATTATGAGGTTATAAAATATGTACTTATATATATATAAAATAAGACCGACTTTATAGATAAATAAATAAATATAACATAGTGGGTCGCTTTTCATATTGTTACCCTTCAGAGGGCAGTTGGATATAGTTTAAGTGAAATTGTAAACTAATTAGATTAAACACCAGAAATGAGCCACTAATCAAAATGGAGGCTGCCATATTAACTGTTTTAGCAAATTTTAGCATAGTGGTTCCATCTCCAGATGTCATATAGTTGGTTAGATTTCAAAAAAGGATTGAGTTCAAGTTTCCTCCTAGTGTTCTGGGTCATGGAGTCTTGGAGTGGGTCTGGGGTAATATTGAAGTTGCCACACCATACGATGGATCCTCGGCGAGTGTGGTCCAGTTTTTTGTGCAGCTTGCGCAGAAACTTCAATTGATGAGTGTTGGGAGCATACACTGAGACAATTGTGTAGGGTTTGTTGTTAATGGAGCAGAGGAGTATGATGAAACGTTTATCAGGGTCTGTAGTGCAGGATTCCAATTGGAAATTGAGCAAATTTTTAATAGCAATAAGCACACCTTTTTTGTTGGTAGGTCCATTTGCAGAATATATCTGGGAGAAACTTTTATGAGTACATGTGGGCGGATTGGATGCTGGGAAATGAGTCTCTTGTACACATAAGATATCACAGTGCGATTCTATCGCTAGCTTCCAGGAAAAGAAAATCGTTTCGCAGGGTGGTTCAAACCGTTTGTGTTGATGGAGAGAAACTTGATAGTCATTATCAGGTCAGAGGCAGTAGGTGCCGAAAAGAGTCGGTGATACTAGGGTTTCGTGTGGAACGATAGGTGGTCCCTAGATCAGCAGAAGGGAACAGGTCCAAGAACAAATGGATTAACGTGGGCTGTGCGCTGTGGTAGTGGTATGGGCAGTGCTGAGTTGCTGGAGTAGCAGAAAAGCAGTGGCATGAGAGCCACCAAGGGGGAAAAAAAAAAAAAAGAACAAAGCAAAATATGTATCCTGCAAAAGCACAACTGTGCACAGGATAAATGTGGGGTAAAAAGTTTGTACGGCCGTGGGCCAATAGGTGAGAGAATGGGCATAGTAGTTGGAAAACTCCACAGGTGGTGGTTACTTGGCATGGGGTTTACGGTTGGTACGTTGTGGCAACTGGAGGCTTTGAATGGGTCGACCGGATCCTTCAGGAAGCACGTGAGGAGAAGAGAATTCCGGGATAATTCCCTAGCTATGCTGACATTGTAGCCCCTTGTCAGCAGAGAATATTATGTATTTGGTGTTTTGATAGGTGATCAAGAGTTTGGCCGGAATGATCCTTTGATATACAATCTTATGGTTCCGGAGAGCTTTGGTAACATTATTCAGCTGTCTGCGTTTTTGTAAAGTATTCTGCGACAGGTCAGCGTAAATCTGTAGATGGGCGTAGGGGTCAAGGAGGGATCCCAATGCCCTCACTTTTTGCATTAATTGATTCTTAATGTGAAAAAAATGGATCCGGAAGATGACATCTCTGGGAATGGCGTCAGGCAGGTGTGAGGGTTTAGGCAAGCTATGAATCCTGTCAATGACTAGCTCAATATTTTTAAGCTCAGGCAAAAGTGACTTAATCATGTTCTTCACATAAGTTGAAAGGTCTTGGGGTTGTATGTCTTCAGGGATCCCCCTGAGTTTCACGTTATTTTGACGAGATCTATCCTCCAAATCAGCAATCTTGTCTTGAAGCCATGTATGTTCCTTGTCATGCTCTGAGTGTGTTTGCTTTACCTCATGTACAGCTAGAGCACAAGCATCCATTTTAGATTCAACTAGGGTTATTCATTCTCCCATGCTAGTAAACTCTTGCCTAAATTGCTGCATAAAAGCGAACATATCTGATTGCAGTGTGTTCCGCAGTGACAGCATCATATCCTTAAGCGTGGTATCCAGGACAGGTTGATTAATGGTCGGATACATAGCAATAGTATTGGGGTGAAGAGATTGCGGCCCAGTGTATTAAGGTATCTGGCTCACCTCACTGAGGCCAGGCAGGGATGGATCCATCCTCATCCGCGTCTTGGCCGGGCTCCCGGTGGTCGAAGTATGGGGCGGTGAGTTATCGTTATCTGAAGTGCCATTCAGCATCTCTATGGAAGTTCCTGGCTGTGTATTTACATCCCCGGGGCGGAGAGGCTGAGGGGGATTAGATCCGTGTGAGAAGGCCGCGGCGCTGGCGCCATCTTGGCTCCGCCGGTCCGCAGACTGAAACATATAAGCTGTCAGTTTTTGTGACTGTCTCTCCTCCTTTGGTTTCGCTGACATGGCTCGGGGATCAGGGTAACCGGCTGTGTGTCACAGGAGTACTCACGGTCAGTGGAGTCGAGTAAATCATCTCTGTAGCCCGTTCTCTACCTCAGAGCCTTAGAGTAGAGCATCCATCTCTGTCTTGAGCCGCAAACGCTCCCCCCGTGGGATTATTGAGTAACCCAACAGCAGGCGATAGCGGGTTACTGGTAGGACTCTTGTACCTGGTCCTGAAGGGTCAGCACAGGGGCACAGCCCTGGCAGTACATAATGTTAAATAACCTAAACCTCATAAAAATCACAGTTTTTAGTATGATCAATTTACTTATCTAACCACCATCTTCAGCTTGTATTACTGTATTTCATTTTTTCCAAGCAAATTCTGATGGATTACATCACTCTGATTGTGCAGCGGATGAACATCTCAATAATCTGTTTCAGTTTACATTGTACAGGAATTTCAACAATGTAACCATCCCTTTAAACAGAGACTGAAGTCATATTGTGGTCACGTTCATTCATGGCAGTGGTTAGAGACTGCAGGGATTGAATTTTCACATTTGTCCTTTTCCCTTACATCCCTATGCACGAAATACTAAGCTGTCAAGCAGCATAGAGAGTCCAGCTACACTAAATGCTTGGAATAGTAAATCCTGAGGATTGCCTAATTGTTGTATATGGTGATAGGGGGCCTGTCAAGTAGGCTAGACTGTACAGGGCCCCAAAACTTCCAATAAAGGCCCTGCTTACCACAAACTAATCAGCTACAATAAATCCAAACATGACAAAAGAATGATAACTTGGAACAGACTTTGTTAACTTAAAGATGTTTTCAGAATAGTAGTAGTAGATTAGCACTGTTCCTGAGGTTCCCTTTGATGATAAATTGTTACTTTGTGATTTTTCTTATTATGTTCATATTGCGCAAATCTATTCCCAAATATTTATTTTAGAAACAGTTCTGTATATCATGATGGTAAATACAAAAGAAGCCTTATTCTCTGGATTCCTTTGGCTGGTAGTGGGGGTCCGTCTGTTTTCAAACTCTGTTTCTCCCACAGTGATAAATAAGAGCACTGTGCACTATTGCCAAAATTAATTTCACAAATAATCAAAGAAGAAAATATCACAAGGCCAAGGTTCTCATTTTCCATCAAGGCCAAGAGGAGTTGCTCACCTGTTCTATGGAGTATGTTAAATAATAAAAAAAAAAAAAAACACTCCATTAAGATTATTTGAGTTAACAGAACTATATAATGGTCAGTTATTGAAGCTTTTACATACAGGCATAAAAAATATATATATATGATAAAATAATAGGAGTAGATGCTTTGTTTTCCTAGGCTGCTATATAAAATACTTATAATAATCAATTTATTTAATTGTCTTCTTCCTTATAAAATTGCCCCTAGCAACATCTTTCCATAACGGGAAGTATCTACACATATTTTTTTGTTAGATAAACCCTGAGCCTATGAAAAATCGCTGCAGACCAAGTGCGGTAGCCATTTTGCTACTTATCCTGCAATGCCTGGAGATCAGTCCCAATGATGGGGACTACCTGCATGCAGTTCTCAATGAGGTTGATTTACTAGGATAAAACTATATTCACTTACCTTCCCTCTGACCTCCATGTCAGTGAAGGGCACAATAGTGACATGGAAATAAGCAGGAGAAACCAGTGAGAGGTGCAGGGTACAAAGCAGATAGACACCCCCTGAAGTGTCAGTATCCCAGTGAACTTCTGAAGAAAGGAAATTGTGAATGGAGTGGGGTTCTATTGGAAGTGGAAAGGTGAGATAACAGGGATTTTATTAACATTTCTGTTCTGACAGGGTTACAAAAAGTGTCATAGCAATAAGCAATATTTCCACCTAACGTCTGCCTTCCTGTTTGGGTAGCTTCATTTGCCTCCAGTAGCAGTTAAAGAAACCTTGTATGAAAGCAATGAGGAGGCTACTATTGAGGACATTCTTCTAAAAATACTAGTTGCCTATATATTCTGAGTTACTAACCCTGAAAAAGCATACTGAAAAGAAAGTCCAAATTTTTGATCTGCCTGTAATATACCCTTTTTGGTTGGCTGTTCACTGCCATGCTAGCTCTGGGCAATTAAACACAACAACAAAAACCACATTTGAGTTCTAGATGAACCTAATGAATGAAGGGTAATGACAGTTATTGTAAACAATGCAACACCCTAAATGTGAATGAAGTGTAGAGTTTATTAAAAGTCAATGCCAAAAATGGTAATAATGGAGACAATAGCAAACCTTGTGCAAAAACCCAAATGCTACGATGTGCAACACAGGGGGGCAGAAATAACTCACAGCATGGTTATCAGCAGGCTCACTGGTAAGGATGTGGGACCAACCAGGATGGTGCAGAGGTACAGGTGGTCATGTTGTACCGCAGGCCGTGGAGATAGGGATGAAGAGGTGTGCCAATGTGTCCCGGGGAAGGGCAGCTAGGTTTTCTGTGGTGTCACTGGAAAGGCAAGGAAGGAGTGGAACAATGATGGTGTCCCCGTGGCCAGCCATAACAAGCCGTAGCGGCCCTTCCTGCCTGGTGCACAGCGGAAGGAAAGCTGGTCGTGACGTCACGTCAGTGCTAAAAATATACCCAAAAAAGCAGCGCTCGCAAAATGAATAAATTGTAAATCAAATCAATTCATTTCATATTAAAATGCTAAATATGTGCATAAAGTGCTTGGTGCAAAAATTATATTGGTCCAATAAAGTGCAACAAAAGCTGAATACTGCATAAATTTAAAAATCACAATATACCTTGTAAGGTGCAAAGATACCAAAAAAATATATGTTCAGAGTCCCGAAGGATTTTCTGTGATAAAATGTATATATATAAAATTAAGAAAAATAAATCAAATCAATTCAATTCATAATTATAATGCTAAACATATGCATAACGTGCTTGGTGCAAAAAAAATATATATTAATCCAATAAGGTGCAATAAATACTGAATAATGAGTAAAAGAATCACATATAAGGTGCAAAGGTGCCAGAAAATATATTCAAAGTCCCAAAATGTTTTTATTTTTTTTGTGCTAAATGTGTTCCTATAAGGTGCTGTATATCTTTAAAGCGGAGTTCCACCCTAAATTTATACTTACCTCCATCTTCTCGCTCCGGGTCACCTGAAAAACAAATGGATAATCGCAATTTTTTATTTTTTTTTTACTTACCTCGTATAGAAGAAAATATACTTACCTTACTTCCTTCTTCCTCCCCTCGGCGGCCACGGCGATTCGTCACTTCCTGGCTTTGCAATGATTCCTGGGAGCTGAACGTCATCGCTCCCAGGAATCAATGCGCCTGCACCGGCCCCGACGTCAGTTCCGGTGCGTGCGCTTCATTCCCTTATAAACAGCTTCTGGGCATGCCCAGAAGCTGTGGAGGGATGACCCTCGCGCACCGGAAGTGACGGCGGGGCCGGTGCAGTGCATTGTGGGACCAAAGAAGACGGAAGAGGACGCAGAAGAGGATCGCGCTGGCTTCAAGCTGTCCACACCTGAGATGGCAGCGCTAAACAATACTTTTTCAAGTTAAGTATTTCTCCTAAAAGGTAAGTGCAACCCGGGACAGATCAGAGGCTAGCCATTGTGGAATGTACTAGCCCTGACTGTCCCAGGGGTATTTTTATTAAAAAAAGTATTCCCAGGGTGGAACTCCGCTTTAAGGTGTCTATTTTTAAGGTGCAATAGTGCTCCACGCAGTGACGGTGCTCCAAATCCCCCTAAGGCAGGGGTCCTCAAAATGCGGCCCGCCAGGGTCCTGAAACCCGCCCACCGGCCGGGATGTATCATACATGTTTTTTTTTTTCATGAATCACCTAATTAGAGCCAGAGGCTCTAATAGGCTTCAGAAAAGAGCACTGCGCCCTAGCCCACCCATTTGTGTGACAATAGCGAATGAAAATTTGCTATTGTCACAGGGATCCTCCTCCTTGCCAATCAGGAAGCGGGTCTTCCCGCTTCCTGATTGGCCGAAAGGCGAGCAATGCCATTGGCCGAGGAGGAGGCGGGAGGACTCGAGGAGATGGCGGGGGACTGAGGAGAAGCCGCTGCTTACAGGTAAGTGCACCGGTCTCTCTGCATTGAAAGGGGCATGGCACGCTGGTCTCTGCATTGAAAGGGGCATGGCACGCTGGTCTCTGCATTGAAGGGGGCACGCTGGTCTCTGCATTGAAAGGGACATGGCACGCTGGTCTCTGCATTGAAGGGGGCATGCTGGTCTCTGCATTGAAGGGGGCACGCTGGTCTCTGCATTGAAAGGGGGCACGCTGGTCTCTCTGGATTGAAAGGGGGCACGCTGGTCTCTGCATTGAAAGGGGGCACGCTGGTCTCTGCATTGAAAGGGGGCACGCTGGTCTCTGCATTGAAAGGGGGCACGCTGGTCTCTCTGCATTGAAAGGGGGCACGCTGGTCTCTCTGCATTGAAAGGGGGCACAATGGTCTCTCTGCATTGAAAGGGGGCAAGCTGGTCTCTCTGCATTGAAAGGGGGCACGCTGGTCTCTGCATTGAAAGGGGGCATGCTGGTCTCTCTGCATTGAAAGGGGGCATGCTGGTCTCTCTGCATTGAAAGGGGGAACACTGGTCTCTGCATTGAAAGGGGGCACGCTGGTCTCTCTGCATTGAAAGGTTCATTTTTTTTTCAAACTATAGTCCGGCCCCCAACAGTGTCTGAGGGACCGTGAACTGGCCCCCTGTTTAAAAAGTTTTTACCAAGTTTGAGGACCCCTGCCCTAAGGGATTCCACTCACTGGAGCTCAAAAGTGAATGAGCCTTTATGGTATTGTGGGCCAATAATCCTCCAATCCTGGCAAGCACAGACCTCCTCTCCAGTATCTCCAGGTATCACTCCAGTATCACTCAGGGAAAGAATGAGCCAGAAATAGTGAAGCCCGTAATATACATTTATTGAGATAAAATCAAAACTACTCACATAGAGCCATAAAATAGTCAGCAGAAGAAACAAATGATAAGTCACAGACACAACACCGCTCCCGGAACGCAGCCGGCTTGCGTTCCACGGGGTCCAGGAAGTGACGTAATATGTTGGCCGTTCACTGGAAGTGCGTCGACGAGTTTCACCCACCTACATGGGGCGTTATCAAAGAGCCATCCAAACTGAGGCTGAACCCGCTGAGAGTGAGTGAAAATACCGGTGGAGCGCAAATAGACATGAGGGGAAGCAGAGAAAGGTTGTAACTTCAATCTGTTGTCCTGACAACGCCTTTCGGGCGAGACCCTTCTTCAGATCACCCCTGCTAACTCTGGACCTGCCCCGCTATTTCTTGTCACCTACCTGTCGTTTTGGAGATATACTGCCATTTTGTGTCAAATTTCTCTTGGCCTGAAGCCTGCCCACTCACATATTCTGGGCCTGAGGCCTTTTACCCGCAATAAAAAATGTCCAAATCTAAAAGCATGTTCAACGCTTTACTGCAAACGGTTCAGATAATCACAGTGGCACAGTGATTTTTCACAACACAACAGTCATCACAACTTCCTGACAGTACTCTAGTGCAGAACACCATTCCTCCATTGTATGACTTCCTGACAGCTGTCTCTTCCATGCAGAACACTCAGAATAGTCAAATAATCATTGCAGCTATCTTCCCAGATGTTGCCAGACTCTTAACACAGGTGACTCACGCTTTGGGTGTTCTGTCCTCACACATGATATGCTTCCCCTAAGCTCCAAGGCTGCTCTAAACCAAACTACTGGACCTGCTGGAAAAGGGGTGGCAAGGTTTCCCCATTAGAGATGGCCTTGCGGTTCGCCCGGCGGTCGGTTCGTGACGAACTTTGCTATCCGCCGATCATGCGATCATATGGCGATGTTCTTTTACATTGTGAAGAACTTTGACCCATGACACATCCATCAGGTGGTACAGGACAGCCAATTGAGACATTTCAGCACATGAACATAACCCCTACCTTATAAATAGACCTCATCTGGCTGCCACTTAGTGCCGGTTCACACTGATGCGATCACAGAGATCGCATGTAAATCGCAGCGCACTGCTCCTAAAATTACATGCGATGTCTGTGAGTTGCAAATTCAGCCATACAGACAAAAGTTACTAGAAAATATTTTTCATAACTGGTGTGATAAACCAATGGCCCCCCAAAACAACAGATTGAAGTGGGATGTTTCATAATAGTGTATTTGGGTACTGCAGAAATTTTGCCTCTTTCACTGCGTTAACTATGCTACACACAGTGACAAAAGTTACTGGGGAGAAAAGTATTATAACTGGTGTGATATACCAGTGGCCCCCCAAAACAACAGATTGAAGCAGGGTGTTATATACCTTCTTCCACATATACTGCGCTTCTCTAGAGACTTTTGTCACAGGGTCATTTAAAAAATGACAGGCAGAGGAAGAGGCAGGCCCTTCCGCAGGGGTGGTAGGGGTAGGGCAGGAGCACCAGGCCGGAGCCAAAGTGGGAAGTTGCAGAAGGTGCGTTTGATTACGTCAAAGGACACACCTCACTATCTGCACCCTCTTCACTCTCTGCTGTGTGCACCCCCAAAGACACCAACACCACCACCACCACCATATACCCTCCGCTTGAGTCACAGGAATTATTTTCTGATCCATCACAAGACATTTACGATGCGCAGCCTTTCTTGGCATCGGATCAGGAAGAGGAGGTAGCAACAGCCGCCACTCAGCAGTCTGACGACAGTACCCAGATCAGCCCAAGGAGGTTGGTCCCCGCTGTTGCTGCCTACTCCGATATCTCTAATGTTAGTGGTGGGGAAGGTGACGTCGATGATGCAGAGGCAAAATTTCTGCAGTACCCAAATACACTATTATAAAAGTATATTGTTATATAACACCCCCGCTTCAATCTGTCGTTTTGGGGGGCCACTGGTCTATGTAGTTGTAGTATCGCTGCAGAACTGCTCACCAGTCACAGTGCTGCACAATACAAATCCACTATAATATGCTTTCTATATTCATCCAGCATTGCGACTTCCTCATCTTCCTGCTCCTGCTCCTCAACAGCTTGATCAATGATACGACGCAATGCACACTCCAGAAAGAAGTCGTAAGGTACGATGTCACTGATGGTGCCCTGGCTGCGACTGACCAGTTTGGTGATCTCATCAAATGGCCGCAGAAGTCTGCATACGTTACACATGAGCAACCACTGGCGTAGTGAAAAAAAACCCAAGCTCCCCAGAACCTGTCCTGCCGCAGATTTCGTACAGGTAGTCATTAACTGCACGTTTTTGCTGGAGCAGCCTATCAAGCATATACAAGGTTGAGTTCCATCACGTAGGGCAGTCACAAATAAGATGTCTGACGGACAGGTTGTGTCGCCGCTGAATGTCAGCAAGACGAGCCATGGCTGTGTAAGATCTTCTGAAATGGCCCAATATTTTCCTGGCCTGCCGCAAGACGTCCTGGATCCCAGGGTATTTGACAATGAATCGCTGCACAACCAAGTTCAGGACGTGTGCCATGTATGGCACGTGTGTAGATTTGCCCTGTTTCAGCGCGCTCAGCAGATTGGCACCGTTGTTGCACACCACTTTACCAACTGTCAAATTGAGCGGTGTTAGCCACTGATCTGCCTGTGAACGCAAAGCAGAAAGGAGTGCAGGACCAGTGTGGCTCTGGGGTTTCCAGGAACAACTGACGCAGCACAGCATGGCAACGTCTCACCTGGCATTTCAAATAGGTTCTGGGGATCTCGGGCGGTGCAGCAGAAGAGACGGTAGCAGCAGAAAAGGAGGAGTCAGCTGAGGAGGAGAGGGAGGATGGAGTAGGAGGAGGAGAAGAAGAGGCAGGCCTGCATGCAATCTGTGGCGGTAAAACCAAATCTACACGGGTGCCACGGGTTACATGGTTGACGGCCGTCAGAAGGTTCACCCAGTGGGCAGTAAAAGTTATATACCTTCCCTGCCGGGTTTGCTAGACCACGTGTCTGTGGTCAGATGTATCTTGGCACCGACACTGTGTGCCAGAGATACATTCAGCTCTTGGATGCTCTTCTGCGAGAAACATTTCCTTCTTGGGACCTTCCATAGTGGTGTTCCAATGGCCACAAAGAGTCCACCAGTTTATATGGCAGTAGTTGGTGGGCTATGAGTTCTGACAAGCCAGCGGTCAACCGTTGGGCAAGAGGGTTATCCGGCGTCATCATTTTTTTTACGCTTGAACATTTGGGCCATGGAAGCCTGCCTTTTTCTAGAAAAACATGAGGACGGCATGATGGAAGGTGGAGTGGAGGACAATTGTGAGAAGAGAGGAGAAGGAGAAGAGGCTGGACGGTGAGAGCCTGGAGTGTGGCTTTGTGGGTTCTGACGGCGTTGCTCCCACTGGGCTCGGTGATGGGAGTTCAGGTGCCTTCTTAGGCCCCTTTCACACAGGCGGACTGTTCAGATCCGCCTGTCCGTTTTTTTGGCGGATCTGAACGGTCCCCCCATGCATGTCTATGGGGCATCAGCTGTCAGCAGAGACATGTCCGCTGACATCCAATCCAATCCGATTCGTCAAATTTGAACGGATGGAAACCCTATTTTCCATCCATCCAGTGGATAATCCCTAGGTGAGTGTTGGGCTTACTGTGACTTATGCGTTGACTGCAAAGGCTCCAGCATCAGGGAACGCATAGACCGACAGGTTTCCGACTACATCGGGTTAACAGCCGATGTGGACGCTCTGAGAAGTGACGAACCCCTGAAGACTACTGGGTGGGCAGGCTTGACCTCTGGCCAGAGCTTGCACAATTTGCAATGGAACTGTTGGCCTGCCCCTTGTCCAGTGTCCTGTCTGAAAGGATGTTCAGTGCAGCAGGGGGGATCGTGACAGATAAGCTCACTCGCCTAGCTCATGACAGTGTTGACTACCTCACATTTTTAAAAATGAATGAGGCATGGATCTCGGATGAATTCAACACATGTAGACCATGTTTGATTCAAATTCCTCATGACAGGCCACAAATATTCAATTTAAACTATTCATGGTCCCTGTCTTAGGTAAATACAGTGGCATAAAAGGCCTTTTTTGTCCGTTGAATGCCTAATTGCTATAGTCTATCCTAGCTCCACACAGCAACCTCTCCCTACACTGACAAAAGACTTTTGTGGACCTATTAGCTAGCGACTTGTGTCACTATACAGTCTGTCCCTGTTCCACACAGCAACCTCCAGCCACAAAATACAAAGTTCTTTGGTGTCAGGTGAATGCCTGTTGGCTAATTTTTAGGGCCTGGACTGGCTGACACTTACTTCTGTATCCTGCGTATGCCTAATGTACCTCCAGCCACAGAAAACCAAGTTCTTTGCTGTCAGGTGAAGGCCTGTGGGCTAATTTTTTGGGGCCTGTACTGGCCGACACTTACTTCTGTATCCTGTGCATACCTAATGTACCTCCAGCCACAGAAAACCAAGTTCTTTGCTGTCAGGTGAACGCCTGTGGGCTAATTTATGGGGCCTGTACTGGCAGACACTTCTGTATCTTGTAAATGCCTAATGTACCTCCAGCCACAGAATATAAAGTTCTTTGCTGTCAGGTGAATGCCTGTTGGCTAATTTTTGGGGCCTGTACTGGCCGACACTTACTTCTTCATCCAGTGAATGCCTAATTTTTCAGACTGGTATTGAAAATCAATGGGTCTGTAAACGTTCCGCTAAATTGTGGAATGGATGCGGACCCATTTTACAGACGTGTGAATGGACCCTATATGTATTTGACATGTATTCACCGGCTGCTGTCAGTTCTGGCTGATTTAGAAAAAATAAAATAAATTTTTTGGCTGGAAAAAAATAAAAATTATGGCAACTTTCCCAATAGCAATACTTCTGGTATGTCAGTGTCCATGTTGTGGGACTATGTGTGCACAGCTAGTAAGTATTTTGTGGCTGCAAATATGACCTGGAGGTTTTTAATGTTCGCCTGCCATTAAAGTGAATGGGGTCCGCCGCGAACTTGCGGTTCGCGAACATTTGAGAAAGTTTGCGGATGCCCCATCCGATGTTCGTCCGTCACTATTCCCCACCTTTCCCCATGTGTCTTCTGGTCACCCTGGCACTCCAGCCCTGCAGAGAGATCTCTCTCTGTCCTCACAGTGCAGCCCTATGGTTTACAAAATAGGGGCGTTCTGCTTCCATACACCAACTCCTTTAGGCTCCACCCACAGCTGACATATAAAGGGGCATTAACTACACCATCTGCATCACCAAAGAAAGGGCAACAAATAAAAAATTACTTTTACCTGCCAGCATGCCTACTTGTTCTGTACCCATACCCCAGACTATTAAAGGTACGTAAACAGCATGACACCTAGCCAACCAGTATTCTAAGAAGGAGAATGTATCAATGATCTGCATATTCTTTCAGCAAGGGTTTACTTTCTTGCAGAGCAATATGGTTCACAGCCAAAGTTACATTAATGTCAAACAGCTCAAATTCTATACAAGTGCTGGTAAGTTATATGAAAAGTTTTACATTTAAGCTCTTTCCATAATCCACCTGATTTATTTTGTTTTGCTGTAAAGTAGTCTCATGCAGTTGATTTTTGCCGTCATCTTTCAGCACAAGCCAAGTAGGAAATACAGGCTAAGCCAAATTTAGTTAAATGCCAATCATATTACCAGTATGTTTAGGGACTGTAAGAAGTAATCAGAGTACCTAGAGGAATCCATTCAGACACAAGAAGAACATACAAACGCCATAGCTCAATGAAACCTTGGATCCCAGGCAAGAATACAAACTATGTAATTATAATGCTAATTTTGAAACCATTAAAAAAATTCAAAGAAAAAACAAAATTGTCTATGCTGAGAAGTGAAAGTAGTGGGTTTAAACATCAGCAGGAACTGGCAGAGACTCAAACCGTGTATGGGCCGGCTGTATGTACCAAGTCAATCGATCGATCCAATTTAGTACAACCATCATGTCGGGTTTTAACTGTGATTAATACTAGCGGCTGCTATAGCTGTTAGCAATAATCAACTGTCTTCTCCCGTTAGGGGACAGCTTCCCCTGCCACCCTGCCGGGAGAAGACAATTGCTTGGCAGGAGTGATTTGGGGAATTGAGAAAATTAGCTCTGTGTATGGCCTGTTTTTAAAGTCAGAAGAAACTATCAATTAGCCCTTATTTTACTATCCCAATTACACCAACCATCTGGCTTATTTTATCCCAGTAACCATAGGCGATTCTTACCACTGAAGTGGAAGATGGAGCTCTTTTTTTTCTATCCCACTTATACTAGCAATGGATCTCCTAGTTTACCAAAAATAGAGCTGATTTTCTCCTCCGTGTACCCCTGTTTTGTTTAAAAAATAGGGAAGCAAAGGGAAAAAGGTGGCACACTACAAGCCATGCACCCTTAAGTCATACCCACTATATTGCCCTCACATGTTAATTTTTGTTTAATGCTTAATGGCTGGCTTGCTGGCACCCTGTGGTGGGTGGCTGGCTGGCCTGGCACCCTGTGGTGGGTGGCTGGCTGTCTGGCACCCTGTGGTGGGTGGCTGGCTTGCTGGCACCCTGTGGTGGATGGCTGGCTGGCTGGCACCCTGTGGTGGGTGGCTGGCTGGCACCCTGTGGTGGATGGCTGGCTGGCACCCTGTGGTGGGTGGTTGGCTGTCTGGCACCCTGTGGTGGGTGGCTGGCTGTCTGGCACCCTGTGGTGGGTGGCTGGCTGGCTGGAACCCTGTGGTAGGTGGGTGGCTGGCACAGAGGCTGTGGATGGCTGGCTGGTACAGGGCCTGTGAGCGGCTGGCTTGTACAGTGCCTGTGGCTGGCTGGTACAGGGCCTGTGGGTGGCTGGCTGGCTGCCACCCAGTCTGTGGGTGGCTGGCTGTTTGGCACCCTGTTTGTGGGTGGCTGGCTGTCTGGCACCCTGTTTGTGGGTGGCTGGCTGGCTGTCTGGCACCCTGTGGTGGGTGGCTGGCTGGTTGGCACACTGTGGTGGGTGGCTTGCTGGTTGGCACACTGTGGTGGGTGGGTGGCTGGCACAGGGGCTGTGGGTGGCTGGTACAGTGCCTGTGACTGTCTGGTACAGGTCTTGTGGGTGGCTGGCTGGTACAGGGCCTGTGGGTGGGTGGCTGGCTGACTTGCTGGTACAGTGCTTGTGGCTGGCTGGCTGGTACAGGGCCTGTGGATGTGGGTGGCTGGCTGGCACTGGGCTGCAGTGGGTGGGTTTATGGCTGTGATACACTCCCGCGAGACTAGTCCCAACTCCATACAAGGTTGTCCAAGACGAGGAAGGCAGCCTAAGAAGGCAGAATGACGTCACAAAAATATCGGCAATATCGGCCAGTTCCGGGACCTATACCGATATATGGGGGAAAGTGTATATCGGCCTTGCCGATAATCGGTCTATCCCTAGTTAAATGTATGCCAAATATTTAGAAGATCAGCAGATTTCCATTCTCCTGTCATAACAGGTAAGGGCATTACCTAATTTGCACCCAAAGAACAGTTTTAACCTTTTGTTTACATTTGTAAGTGATGGAAATTCCCCTCTTAGACAGTTGTTACCAACACATTTATCACTATGGGAAAAATTCCCCTTACCTCTTACTCTGGTGACAACTTCAAAATGTTGGATTTCTCCTCACTTTCTCCCAATGGAGACAGATAACTAAATACTTGAAAGAGGTTCTAATCCTTTCCTACTCCACCTAAAACTAAATTAAAAGTTTACATACAATTTTACTCTGCAAGACAACATATGTTTCAATAATAATTCTGTAGTGCACTATATACTTTTTTCCTGATATATTTTTGAGCATTGTGTGGTCATAGATAAAACTTCAGCACATGCTGAACACTCCAACATACATGGGTCAAAAGTTATTCTGAATGGCATATATAGTTCAAATAACAGTGAGATTTTGTATGTACAAATGCCTGTGGTTTTTCCTAGTAAAAGTAGCACAATACTCTCTTGTCACTGCTTTTAAACTAGAATAGCAGTAGAGCCTAGGGGAAGGGATTTAAATACAGGATGACACAAATAAATGATTTTTCTTAAATAGTACCCCAAATTTATATGGTTCTATATATGATAAAATACAGAAACTTAAGTTTGTCAAGTTGTCTTACTCATCAGTTTTGGTTTCAACATTCCTAATGCTAAACACACAGAGATATTGGGAAAAAAACAACAGTCATGAATTTATTAACTTCATCTTGGTAGTATCTGTAGGTCCAAAGGTAAAACAAAAATCCACAAATGTAGGCCACACAAATAGCATATGGATATTTTTTCTGGATCATAAAAGTAAATAGAACTTTATAAATGAGCATCTGTAAGAGCTCTCATGGTTGCCCATAGCAATATCTAATAATAGTTTCACTTTTTATACCATAAATCTTATATCCCTTGTGTCCAACCTATGTCTTCGGGGGCCACATGCAACCCATTGGTACCTGGTGTGTGGCCCTTCGACCCCAGTATTTAGTTGGATCATTGATTTGTAAAGGAACTATATAGGCACTGATCTGTAGCAGTCTCAAGTAAGATGCTTCCAGTTTATGTTTCCTGCAACATGACCATTCTAGAAGCCTTGCTCATAGAAACAATTGTCTGAGTCACCTTCATACATTAGTATACACTGCTCAGTTGAGCTATACTGGTTGCAGATGGAATGCTGCTCACATCTATCAATGGATGGAATTGAGTTGGTGAGGAATACAGCGCCTTTATCAGAGCAATCTGCATCTCCACAAACGTGATCACAGATATGTGCTCTTGTCATTATCATGGCTTCCAAAAGTTCTCTACCGGCTACAGAGTGCTCTTACAATAAAAAAAGCCTTCAATTCATTTTCATGCCTGGTTGATATAAATATTATAACCTAACTTACAAAGTTTCCTATCGCTGGACTTTAAGTTATTCTTTTGGAGGGTTTGCAGCACATCATATCTTATCCTAAAACCAATATTTCCTGCACAATAAATGGCACAAACAGTATATAGTATATCATTAATATAAATAAAATATATTTGAAAAAACATGCAATTGCTGTGTTAGTATCAGTTTACTGGTGGTTTGTAGGATCCAGATCTACTGCGGTAACATGTTTAGAGGTGGCCTTCCTGGGATCCCTGTCTGATCTAAGTAATTTGGTGTACAGGGGCCAAAGCATGCTAAATGGAGGATCTGGATGGGCGCGCAATGTAGATTTGTGCGTCCGCACCAATGGCCGCCTGCTGAGCCTTTATGGGATAATCTGTCAATACTGCATTTTTGTACTGCCCCAAAACCTCAGATTTGGGCACGCTATCAAATCAAGACTCTGATAGAAATCATGTCCTCTGACGCCCTTTTGTCCTTCTTTCAACTCTCTCACAAGTTTCACCTACCTCCCTGGATGCAATTTCACTACTTCCAATTACATCATGCTGCCAGGACTCCTCAGTTGCCTCTCCTCCAGGCTGATCCTATTGAGGAGCTGCTGGCCCCAGGAGATCTAGATAAGCCCCTTTCAACCTTATATGGAGCGCTTTTGGGAGTTAATTCCTCTAAAGTTGACCGTCTATGGGAACTGTGGAAAATAGATCTCCCATCCCTGGATAGAAAAGACTGAGAGGACTGCTTGAAACAAGGCCCCAATCTTTTTATCTCTTGCAGAGATAAATTACTTCAAGTAAAATTTCTACATCGGGTATATCATACCCTCCAGAGACTTCACCAAATTTACCCTCATTGTGATCCTAGCAGCCCCCTATGTCAGCTGCATCCAGGATCAGATCTTCATATCGTCTGGGATTGCCCTATTATAGTGTATTATTGGACTAATGTCTTTTGAAACCCCGTTCAGACAGGGACGACACGACTTGCTGGGGCGACCTCGGCGCGACTTGCACAGACTTAATATAATTGAAGTCAATGCAAGTCGCCTCCAGGTCGCCCCAAAGTAGTACAGGACCCTTTTTCTAAATCGGAGCGACTTGTGTCGCTCCTATTAGAACGGGTCCTGTGCTAATCAATGGCAGGTGACCGACCGCGACTTGTCAGGCGACCAAGTCGCCTGATAAGTCGCGCTAGTGTGAATGGGGTCTTAGCGATCAATCTACGGTTGCATCAGTCTCTTCCTATTTTCCAAGAACTGGCATTGTTAGGTATTCATGATGGTAGCCAGCGTTCCCACCATTCCAAGTTATTGATCCCTTATCTTTTATAATACTCCAAAAAGGAAATCCAACTGAAATGGGCCTCGCCGACCCTCTGGGGGTGCCCTCTTGGAAAGCTATGGTGGATGTGACCCTACCCATGTATAAAATCAAGGGAATTTGATTGTGTTAGAATAAATAGAGAAATGTAAACTAGTACCTACATCCCATAAAATTTTTGACAAAAAATATATTTTGAACTTGTAAAGCCCAAAAAAAGGGGAAAGAAGGAAAATAAGAAAAGGAGTGGGGAAAGGGAAAAAGAGGGAAAAGAAAAGGGGAAAAAAGGGGGAGAAAAAAGAACGGGGAGGGAAAAATGAGGGGAGGGGGAGGGAGGAGGGGGAAAGGAGATAGAAGAAAGGGGGAAGAAAGGGAAAACAAGGGGGAGAAAGGAGGGGGGGGGTAGAGAAGATGATGAAGGGCTGGAGGGATTTTAATGATACCTTACAAAATGAATGTAGATGGAGTTAAAACATCATATTATTTTATTTATTACTCAAAACACAAAAATGGCAATCAATAGTTCACATTCACAAGTAATTTTATTAAAAGATCTCTCTGGAACAATAGGCCTAGGAAACAAAAACCTGTGCCAAGGCCTTGCCCCACATGTTTTGCGGTCCACACACTGCTTCTTCAAGAGCATAAATTGAAGAGGAGATCAAAGTCACCCTATTAGGGGATATACATGTAAATCAAAAGATCATCAGAAACATAATAAATTCTCTACATTGCAGACTCTTGACATGGCGTACATAGTGGCAGAGGAGCACCGGGACAGCACCAAAACCAAAGATGGCATGCAAAGAGACACAAGCATAAAGGAATGCAGGAGTGAATATATGTATAAAAATATAATATAGAAAATATTGGAAAGAATAGTAACCAGATCAGATGTAATAGGAGGAGAAAGAAACCCCAAATTAGAATACATTAGAGGGCGGGCGTTGGCTCTCATAGGGGACAAATGTGCGATCCCTGAGGGAGCGGGGATTGATTAATTTTGTACGGTTATCATTAAAATCCCTCCAGCCCCCCCCCCTCTTCTCTCCCCCCTCCTTTCTCCCCTTGTTTTCCCTTTCTTCCCCCTTTCTTCTATCTCCTTCCCCCCTCCCCCCCTTGTTTTTCCCTCCCCTCCTCCCCTTCTTGTTCTCTCCCTTTTTTCCCTTTTTCTTTTCCCTCTTTTTCCCTTTCCCATTCCTCTTCTTATTTTTATTCTGTCCTCTTTTTTGGGCTTCACAAGTCCAAAATATATTTTAAATATATATGAACAGGGGTTGCTCGTGGAAGTATGGCAAAGTTTGGTCCCCCTGGACCTCTAGTTAAAGTGTTAATTCATACTTAATGTAAGTTGTTGAGATAGGGTGCGCTGGACGGGGGTGAAGTATTGGGTGGTTTGACCTCTGTCTCCTTACCTCCCTCCCCCCCTCCCCATTCTCCTTTGCCCCCTTGTCATTGACCTTACACCTGACTGTTGGGTATGTAATTGTTGGGTGTTGCACCTTTGGTGCTGTTTATACTCTTGGTATGCTTACTGTGTTTTTCTTGTAATCGGATGTATGTCTTTATACTGTATTGTAATTGCTTTCAATAAAGAACTCCTGTTTTGTTTAAAAAAAAAAAAAACAAAAAAAAAAACATGTAATTACACAAATATACTATGATTTGAAATCCCCTTCATATACAGAACAATCATAGTATTCCACAAGCAAATAACCATTCTGGGATTACAGTGAGCTAGAGAGATGATGGCCTGTGAAATTATTCTCTTTCCAAATGTCTTTAATTTCACCAGAGCTACCATAATCAAAAATCTGGATCAAGCTGTTTTTTTTTTTTTAAACCCAGATTATAGCATAACCAAATAATATTTATTTCCCAAAGGATAGCTAGTATAGAACCTTACTTTGTTTCAGAACCATTTATATTATAGCAATAAAAAAGCATATATATAAGATATCAAGCATACACCCCACATTTACAGGCGAGCTAACGTCAAAATGTTCTTGTTTTAATTAATTTGGGAAAGCGTTAGAACTACTGTCGGGGCTTTTTTTAATGTCTGTATCCCCATTAGGGGTATATCCCATCATTTCCTGTCCAAGAATCACATCAGAAAGAGAGATGACATTTCTTTAAAGTGAGCAGAAATCCATTCTTTGACGGTTGTCACCAGAACAGCTATCCTCAGAGGGAGATTTCCCTTCTACTTCTATCCTAGTGACAACTGTAAATGTTTACATTGCTTTTACTTTTTGTCTGGATCAGAATGGTCACCTGAACAGAAATTAAAAGTGTATCTGACACTGGCAGCAGTAAAATCATAAAAGAGGTTTTAACTTTCTCCTTTGAAAAAAGTTTTTGATGTTGGAGGTTGCCTGACCATGGATCCCCAGGAGGTGCTTCAGGCTGCAGCTACCCAGACTAGGCTGTGGAAGCTCTCAAAGCGCCCCACATGCTGCAGCTACAACCTTTACTTGCCACCAATGAGCACAGAAGCAGCTTCACATGGTAGGGTGGGAAGGGAGCCGACCAGAAGACACAGGCACTGCAACAGGGCTGTGTTTGCAGCCACAAACATGGTTGAAGGAGAGTCAGCCCAAAAATGCCCTGGATAGAGGACACTGTGATTGGCTGCAATGCAGCCTAGAAGAGAAGGATGATCTCACCCATGTAGAGAGGAAATACTTCTGGGAGCTCCTTGGAATTGTGGGAGTTGTAGTCCCCTTGATTCAGCCTCTATTAAGTGGAAAACTGTATCGGACTACAAATCTCAGGAGGACAGTGTGCTGCAGAGAGGAGTAAAAGGAAGGAGAAGCTGGGGCTCAGGGCAATCTCAATTGAGTAATGAAAAGTGCCTATTGGAATATGCCATTGAGTTGAAGAACCTGTTGTCATGGGAGTTTCAGAGTGAGAGCCTGCTGTCGCATTCGCATGGAGGCCACAGCTGTCCAAGAGATTCAGCAAGCTGGGGGAGAGGGGCCTCACAAGAGATTGCTGCTACATAGCCCAGAATCACCACTGATGCCACAGGTTTCGGTCATCATCAACGGGAGGAGGATTCATAACAGACTGCATAGTGGTGAGGGGCTGCTGTCCACACTTCCTTTTCCTGCTCCTAAAGGAAGAGTGCCACCCTAACTCAGGGCTTAGTTTGGGGACTAATGCCCTTTACCGTGGGATACAAAAATTCTTGAGGGTTTCAATTCAGGACTCTGGGCCCCAACCTTTAGTACCACTCTGGCCAGTGGGAGGGGATTTTGGAGAGACTCCAGGACCTTCAGCCTCTAGTAATACCTTTATTTATTTTTTGTATAAGCTCTTTTTATTAAAAAAGCCAAAGAATTGTTCAATTCAATGGATTAAAAAACAGTACATAGAAAAGAAACAGAGGGTGCATAGCCATCATTTCAGACACCAGTTCTCTATCAGTCTACTGCCATTTATATCATGTAGAGACATGCAAGTTGCATTACAGAAAAACAACAGTCAGATAGAGGTGATGTTCCTATACAAAATTATAGGTACCAGCAGGGCAGCAAGGCAGCAATTGTATTAAGGGTTTTTTTGGGGCCTCAACCCAAGCAAAGGTGGGACTTTATAGGCAAAAAATACCTATTTTCCAATTTTATAATAAAAAGTATTTATTCAAAATGTTAATAGTTAAAATATACACAAAAGAGGTATATACACAATGGACAGAGGGCCCATGGAGGTGAAGGTGGTGAGAAAGAAAGAAGTTGTGACATGATGTGAAATTGGTGACTTATGATTTTGTTTTTATGCTATCCATGCTATAAGATGCGACAGAAAACATCCTACGCGTTTCGGCTAAGATTCAAACTGTGCCTTTATCAAGGATATCATCATATCTAGGAAATATAATAGTGTATGTTTATTTCATCAGTTGCTACCCCAATTACATCTGGGGGTGAAGCAATATTATACATTACAATCTTACAGTCTGTTTTTTGTATGCCAGATCTACACCGGGCCCCGCCCCCTCCCCTTCATTCCCCGAACTGCAGCGAGAACCCATATAATTGGAATGCAGCTGATTCTGTGTGTGGGTACATAGTTTCAAAGATTATCTGTGAGGATCTATACATACATATTCACAGTAGGGTTATCTCCCTAATGTGCTTTAAATCACTCACTTTTGCAACTACAATATGCTGCAACTGTCACAGGGGGGCTCCACCGCTTGTGGAGGTTGAAATGCAGCTCATTCTGTGTGTGGATACATAGTTTCAAATATTATCTGTGAGGATCTGTACATACATATTCACAGTGGTGCAATACAGGGGTTTGGAGCGGGGAGACTGACAGGCTGGACCCATGTATATTATCCAGCACGTCCACATTTGACAAAACAAGCTTAATTACATATTACAAAAGATATAACATGCAATTTGCATGTAAACAGTAGAAATGTATTAATAGTGTCATTTTTTCAAAAAAAATGAAACATTCATGTTATTTATAGGTTTTGATCAGCAAAGAATGAATTATATATTTCAAAAAGAGGGTCATGTTGTTGGTAAAAATGGGGGGCTGTGGAAATAGGTGGGGGTTAAAAAGATGATTGAGGATGAACCCTCATGAAGAATCGGGCAAAAAAACAGGGCATAGCAGAACAGAAGGAACAAAAACAATGGCCGTGGCAGATCAGGTGGGGTACAGCAGATGCCAGGGGAACATGAGAGATTCCAAAGT
The DNA here is from genome assembly GCF_965119305.1 of Pelophylax lessonae. Classification (NCBI taxonomy): domain Eukaryota; kingdom Metazoa; phylum Chordata; class Amphibia; order Anura; family Ranidae; genus Pelophylax; species Pelophylax lessonae. Next base: position 514,518,434 of record NC_138770.1, on the reverse strand, counting down.
ACCTAATGATGGTAACTTGTTCCACTGTCTTCTATGCGCTTAGTCATTATGGAAATATTGGTGCCTAGATTTGTATATATGGAGAGAATATGTACATACCATACTGAGATTTAGAGCAAAGGCAATATATGCACATGGGTCAGAATGTGCAAGGGAAGGGTGTGTTTACATGAAAGAAAGAGAAGGGGAGGGGTACGGGGTTAATCCCTAATACATATTAATACCCTAGTGGGTCCTTTGGCCTGGGTCCAGTTTTGATAAAAAGTGGGTTTCATCATCTCCCTTCTCCAGGGAGAACCCCAGGCTTGGGTCCATCTTCTGTTAGAAGAATGCAGCATGCAGCTTGACTCCTTGTCATCATTTCTTAATGGTATGAGCATAACATATATACTTTTTCTATCAACATTCTGACACGTTTTAACCACAATACCCTACAGTAAATATATATACCTATTATTTCAGAAAGACCTACCAAGTTACCATATCCCCTTCCTCCGGACCTTCAGTACATCAGGCACACCTTACACCCCTTCATCATAGGTGTTCAAGATATTTGCCAAAAGGTAATACCTTACTTACCCTTTAAACTATTTGGACACTAGACCATCCATTTCCTTAAGTACAGAACACACTGTGAATCTTTCCTTTGCGCATACATTTACACAGACGCCAGTGTGGCCTTCCCCCTGGAGCCACACACGGGAGGACTTACAACCTCAGGGACCCAGTGGCATCTATATCGGCATCTGGCACAGCGGAATCCCTTTTTTTCTCCTTTCTTTTAACAGTCGTGACTCTCTCGTCACACCTTCAGTAGCTCTCAGGTATGAATCTCTAAGAATCCAAGCTGTATCTACACTTGCAATATCTAAGGTGTATTTAACAATGTTTTTACATTATATCTGACAATATCATTTATGCAATTAATCTAAATAATGTCTATTATATCATGTAGGAAATCACAAACCTCCCCACTTCTGACCCCTGAAGAAAGGCCTGCGTGCCTGAAACGCGTCGGGTGGGAGGATTTCCCTCAAGATGCCAACATGTATCATTGAGTATATGAATCACAATCTCTCTTGAATATTACACCCATACACATTTTCTGTACAATACATGTGACCTATTAGATCTATGTAGGATCGATTTTAACTTTTATGTAATAAAACGATATAATTTTTACCTACTTGTGGAAGTGTGTTTGCCGTTAAAGTCCCACACCCTAGGGGGACCCCCCACTCTGCATTTCTTAATGCGATGGCCCAGCTCTACGATGAACCGCACTCCACATGCGCCAACAAGGCTGAAGAGCTATGGAGGACTACGTTACCGACTTCAGGGGGTGGAGCGCAGACACCTACTGGAACGATGCGGCCTTACGTCACCAGTTCCGTCTTGGTCTTTCAGAAGGGCTGAAAGACGAGCCGGCTGGGGTGGGTGTACCAGAGACTTTGGAGGAACTGATCGCACTGGCAATCCAGATTGATCGTCGGCTCCGGGAACGCAGAGCGGAGCGATATTCCCAGCAGTCTCATCCAGTCTGGATGTTGCCCCAAGTACCCACTCCCTGAGGTCCTTTTCCTACCAGTTCTGTCCCTACAGATCCGGCTCCTGTTACACCAGTACTGGACACCCTGGAACCCATGCAGCAGAAGAACGTCTTCGCCTGAGACAGAACAATCTGTGTCTGTACTGCGGGGAGGCCGGTCACTATGTAGGCTCCTGTCCCGCAAAGCTGCATAAGTGCTTCTCCATCTCTCCCTCAAGCTATCCGGCACCCTCTTCTAGCACTACTCATCTGGCTCTGCCTGTTCTTTTGAAGCAAAAAGAAAATGACCGCACTCCGATGTAAATCAAAAATTGGAGTAAAATTTATTCCACATCAAAACAAATGGGCAAACTGGAACAACACACTGTGGATGCAGGACACAAAGGCAGACACGTTTCACGACTTAGAGATGTCGCTTACTCATTGCCAATGAGTTGGCAATGAGTAAGCGACATCTCTAAGTCGTGAAACGCGTCTGCCTTTGTGTCCTGCATCCACAGTGTGTTGTTCCAGTTTGCCCATTTGTTTTGATGTGGAATAAATTTTACTCCAATTTTTGATTTACATCGGAGTGCGGTCATTTTCTTTTTGCTTCAAGTGATTCTGGATTAACGGATCCGACCAGCACCTGACACCTAGCTCACCTGAGCGGTCTTTTTCTCCCTTGGATTTCGTCTGCCTGTTCTTTTTCAGCTTCCATAAGGTATGGTACCGGTCACCGCAATAATTGCTATTTTTGGCAGATGGTTCACGCATCAAGTCCGGATTGGTGACCCAAGAAACCCTTCCTTTACCCATAACTGCTCTTTGAAATCACAAGTGCTCCTGAGCTTGGAAACCATCACTTCCCCCCTTTTTCCAGTCATTTTGGGGTTGCCTTGGCTTCAGGCACATAACCCATTGATCAACTGGGCCTCCGGAGACATCAAGTTTCAGTCTTCCGACTGCCAGAACCACTGCTTGCCGATGCCCCTCAGTTCCCCCAGTATCTTGCTATGCACCGACACGGACTCTCGTACCTGAACCCTACCACGAGTACCTGGATGTTTTTAGCAAACAAGGAGCTGAAACTCTCCCACCACACCATCCCTATGATTGCCCGATTGAATTACTCCCAGGAGCTGAGATTATCTTCGGTCGGATCTTCCCTCTATCAGAACATGAGTTGGGAACCCTTAAAGAGTACATGGAAGAAAACCTGAAGAAAGGGTTCATCCACCCATCCACCTCCCCGGCAGGAGAAGAAGGACCATTCCCTTCGGCCCTGTGTTGACTACCGGGAACTGAACAAGGTAACAGTTAAAAATTGTTACCCCCTTCCACTGATCCCTGAACTTTTTCAAAGACTGAGGTCCGCTTCTCTGTTTACTAAGCTGGACTTGAGGGAAGCCTACAATCTGGTCCGCATTTGTGAAGGGGACGAGTCCGTACCAGGTTTGACCATTACGAATATCTGGTGATGCCTTTCGGCCTTTGTAATGCCCCGGCTACTTTTCAACATGTCAACGACATTTTCAGAGATTATCTAGATGTCTGTTTACCTGGACGACATGCTAGTCTTTTCCGCTTCCCTGGACCAACACCGAGAACACGTCAAGAAGGTCCTCCACCGTCTTCGGCAACACGGGGCTGTACGCCAAACCAATAAAATGTGAGTTCGAACAACGGAGTATTCAGTTTTTAGGACAAGTAATTTCTTCCACAGGCATCAAGATGGACCCACAAAAGGTCTCTGCCATCCTGGACTGGCCAGCACCCTCAGGCAAAAAGAGGGTACAACGTTTTGTTGGTTTTTACAATTTCTATAGGAGGTTTATTAAAGGATTCTCCGCCATCATTGCTCCTATTACGCAGCTAACCAGGCAGAGCAATCGGTTCTGTTGGACCTCTGAAGCACAGGCCACCTTCAGTACTTTGAAGGGACTATTCACCACCGCACCAATCCTGAGCCACCCTGATCCCACTTTGCCCTATTTACTTGATGTGGATGTCTCAGAAACGGCTGTAGGTGAGGTAATTTCCCAACGTCAGGGTCTTAAAGATTTAGTCCACCCTGTGGCTTTTTTCTCCCACAAACTTTCACCAGCAGAAAAATGATGATGTGGGTGATCAGGAGGTCTTGGCCATCAAGGCCGCCCTGGAGGAATGGTGGTATCTATTAGAAGGGGCAGCACACCCTATCCTGATCTATACAGATCATGAAAACCTCGAATATTTAAGGACAGCCAAGCGCCTGAAGCCACGCCAAGCACGTTGGGCATTATTTTTCTCCCAATTTTCTTTCCTCATTACGTACAAGCCTGGATCAAAGAACATTAAGCCTGATGCACTCCCCTGGATGTTTGACTACCCTAAGGAGACTTCAGTGCCAGACACCATCCTATCCCAAAACCACTTTCTGCTGCTTCAACCTGACCTGCTGTCCCTTATGCAACAAGCCTCGAGGGATGTCTCCTGCCTCCCTGGAATTACATTATCTTTTCGAGATGGACTATTATGGCGGGGTAACAAAATTTTTGTCCATGAAAGCACTCGAGTGATGATCCTGGGCCTGTGCCATGACCACCCTTTGGCAGGTCACTTCGTGGTTCACAAGACTCTGGACCTGATATAGCGCACGTTCTGGTGGCCTGATTTAGAAAGGGACTGTAAACAGTATGTAGGAGCATGCCCCATCTGTAACCGGAGCAAGATGGTTAGAAGCAAGGCCTGGGGGCTACTCAGACCACTGCCAGTCCCAGATAGGGCATTAAAAATAATTTCTATGGATTTCATTGTTGAACTCCCTCCATCTGAAGGTTGCTCTGTCATTTTTGTAGTGGTTGACCGCCTATCAAAGATGGCTCACTTTATGCCACTAAAGAACACTCCCTCCGCCTCAGAGACTGCTCAAGTATTTGTCAAGGAGATAATCAGGCTTCACGGGATCCCAGCGGACATCGTTTCCGATAGAGGGGTCCAATTCACCTCCCGGTTCTGGAGATCCCTGTGCGAAACCCTAAAGATCAAGCTATCCATGTCGTCAGCATACCACCCTCAGATGAATGGACAAACAGAGAGGACAAATCAAACTCTCGAACAGTATATTCGGTGCTTTACCACGTTTGTCCAGGATAACTGGGTGTCATTATTACCTTTAGCAGAATTTGCCTATAACAACGCCAAACACTCAGCCACAGGCCAGTCACCATTCTTTGCCAACTACAGGTTCCACCCATCGTTTTTCCCTTGTGTTGTCTCGGAGTCCACGGTCCCTGCAGCTCGGAGTGTCGCTGAATTCCTAAATCGCAACAGAAAACTGCTACAGAAAGCGATGGTCAAGGCGCAGGCAGCTAACAAGGTGATCTTCGACAAAAAGAGGAAAGGTAAACTGATCCTCCAACCAGGGGACAAGGTTTGGCTATCAACAAATAACCTCCGCTTGGCCTGCCCCTCGAAAAAATTGGCACCCAAATTTATAGGGCCATTTCCAGTAAAGAGGAAACTTAACGAGCTATCCTACGAACTGATCTTACCTGAGTCACTTATAATCCACCCTGTATTTCACACTTCGCTGTTGAAGCCTACCTTACCTGACCCCTTTCTGGGTAGGGATTCTAGGCCTCCTGACCCAGTGGTGATTGACGGTGATGAGGAATTCGAAGTGGAAGCTATCTTGGACTGCAGAAGGAGGAGGAACCAGATACAATTCCTGGTTAGGGCTATGGGCTATGGCCCAGAGGAGAATTCCTGGGAGCCCGAACAGGATGTCCATGCCCAGGAATTAATTTGGGTTTTTTTCTGCAGCCATCCTCAGAAAATTAATCTTTTGTGCTCCCGGAGGTTGCCCATAAGGAGGGGGCAATGTCAGGGAGCCACTGCTATGCGCAGGCGCACTGGTGCCGCAAACCGGCGAACACATATGCGCATGCGCGTAAGAAGAGGCGCCTTGAATAGCTAGAGGCTACCTTGGAATAGTTTGAGGCTACCTTGGAACAGTCTGAGGCTGCCTTGGAATCATTCAAGGCTAACTTAGAATAGTTTGAGGCTACCAACTTGGCTCCAAAATGGCCTATTTAAACACAGCAGTCATTCCAGGTAATTGCTGTGTTATCTTCAGCTCTTCCTTGTGATCCTGTGTTCCTGTGTACCTGTTGTTCCTGATTATTTTACCCGGCTTCCTCTTGTCCTTGCTACTTGCTGCCCGCCCTGACCCTTTGGCTCGTCTGACAACTCTCTTGGTTATCCCTTGTCTGCTTTTCCCCTTCTGGACCAGAACCTGCACTCTGCCTGGCTGGGTGATCCTGGGGACCGCGACCTGGTGCTAGCTTGCAGCGCAGTCCATCCCCACCACTAGGGGCTCTGGTGAAAACCAGCTAACACTTAGACTCTGCACCTCAGGTGAACCTGTGTCCTTATCAGAGTACTTACCTTAGTGTCCATCCGGCTTTCAGCTCTGCTACCGCGGCCTTTCATCAGGCGAGAGTTCTCTCTATTAATCAGGCTCCACCTGCCATCCTGACAGGTCCACTTATAGGCTCTGCCTTGGCTAAAGGCGTTTTTGTCCCTCCGATATTTCCTTTCTTTTTTCCTTAGTATCTGCTTACTGTAATCTTCAAGGTGTTCTTTTAGTTTTTCTCTTGTTCACTGTATAGTGAGATTGTTTTCAATGGAGACAGTTGTGTGTACAGGAGTTTTATATCATCATCTAGACTTTTAATTTGTCTTTGATATTCATCCTGTAGTAACATCATTAGGTTGCACGAGCAGTCATTCAATACGCTTTCCCATTCTTTTTTCATCTGGTTAGTTATGTTATCCAGTGTAGGAAAGATTTGGATTCTCAGAGAAAATTGGACCACAAACAATTTGATAAGTAATGACACCATCACTATTAAGCCCCCAGATAAGGGGGGAAACATAGTCCTCATGGACAATCCCAAGTATAAGACCATGTGCCTCAAAATATTGGAAAATAACAGATGCTATAAAAAGATATCTCCTGTCATGATCAAATCTTATAACGAGGACTTCTACAAAAAAGCGGACAGAGCTTTGAATGAAGGGGCTATATCCCAATCACTATGGGAATATATACGGACCAAACATCCACGGACCCCAACATTTTATGCCTTAATGAAGGACACGCAAGATTCTCCAGGCAGGCCCATTATCTCTGGAAATAGGAATATATCAGAAGCAACAAGCCAGGTGATATATGCCTATCTTAGGCCACATGTTACAAAACTCCCATCATACACAAAAGACACCATACATTTCTTACAAACGCTGGACGGTATGACAATTCCAAAAGAGGCATTTCTGATCACAGTGGACGTAGAATCACTCTACAATAATATCCCACACAAGAAAGGATTGACAGCTGTCAAACAAAGCAGATATGACAGAAAATTCAATGATTTAATTGTACAAATGCTGGAATTTATACTCTACCACAATTACTTCTCCTTCTCAGACTCCTACTACTTTCAGACCTGTGGCGTAGCAATGGGTACAAGTTGCGCCCCGTCGTATGCCAATATATATCTTGGAATGTGGGAACAGGATTTCTTGACCGATGAAACAAACTCCTAATACTCCTGCCACATCATGCTCTGGCAAAGATATATTGATGATATCTTTATCATCTGGAATGGCCCGTAACACCTCATCAAAGAATGCCTGAACAAGATGAACAACAATAAATACAACATGTTTTTCACCATGCAATACAGTAGGGAAAAGGTTACTTTCCTAGACGCATGGGTGTACAAAGACAGAAATGGGAACCTCAACACGACACTATTCAGAAAGGAAACAGTGGGGAACACTATTCTCTATGCGGCAAGCTTTCACCCAACAACTTTGAAAAAATCTATCCCATATAGTCAATACTTGCGGATTAAACGAAATTGCACCAACCCTGATGACTTTCAAAAAGAATCGGACACACTCACTGGACGCCTACTACAAAGGGGGTACACAAAAACCACCCCCGAGGAAAGCATTCAACAGGGTTAAAATTAAGGACCGACAATAGATCGTTTTCAAAAAAGGTGCAAAAACAGGACCTGAGGGGGAAAAAAAGAGGAAACTAGAATCATAATGAAATATAATAATCAACACCACCTACTACGGACAATTTTGAAGAAGCATTGGCCCATTCTGACCGAGGACCCTGTTGTCAAAGATCTCATCCCTAACCATCCTTTGATCACTTTCAGAAAAGCTGGATCATTCAAGGAATCTCTGGTCCATAGAGAATATAAGGAAGGACCAAGAAGAGACCCATGCAGAGACAAAGGTACCTTCCCATGTGGCAGTTGCATACAATGCAAAGTCATACGTAGATGCACCTCCAAAATACTCTCAAATGGGGAGCCCTTAAAAGCTATGCACTTTGTCAACTGCAAAACGTTGTATATTTGTATATGAGTTGTATATTTGATGGAGTGCGAGTGTGGGGCCTTTTATGTGGGCAAGACCCGGCAGGAACTCGGAAAAAGAGTCAGTAAACACATGCAAAGCATGCAAATTGGAAACTTCTATCTCCCCCTAGGGAGACATGTTGCACATACACACGGTTACAGGATGCCGAGAGTAAGCTTCATGGCCCTGGACAGACTTCATATACCCTCTAGAGGAGGAGATTGGAACAAAACGCTCCTCCAACGAGAAGTGCGCTGGATTAGGCACCTAAAGGTCTTAATGAGGACGAGAGCTTTCGCCCTTTCTCAGAGGGCTTTACCTCGGGAAAAATGGACAAAGACATAACTCTTTTTCTATTTAGATATCCTCTAACCTGTAAAAAATCAGAGAACACTTGCCTTTTTTTCAAAATGAAGGCATGGCCTATCAAAACTGGACCCAGGCTAAACGACCTACTAGGGTATTAATATGTATTAGGTATTAACCCTGTATCCCTCCCCTTCTCTTTCTTTCATGTAAACACACCCTCTTCCCTTGCACATTCTGACCCATGTGCATATATTGCCTTTGCTCGAAATCTCAGTATGGTATGCACATATTCTCTCCATATATACAAATCTAGGCACCAATATTTCCATAATGACTAAGCACATAGAAGACAGTGGAACAAGTTACCACCATGAAGTACTTTGCAATCTCTCTTGTTCCCCTGGCATCTGCTGTACCCCACCTGATCTGCCATGACCATTGTTTTGGTTCCTTCTGTTCTGCTTTGCCCTATTTTTCTGCCCAATTCTTCATGAGGGTTCATCCTCAATCATCCCCCCCGCCCCCTATTTCCACAGCCCTCCATTTTTACCACCAACATGACCCCCTTTTTGAAATATATAATTGATTCTTTACTGATCAAAACCTATAAATAACATGTTTAAATTTTTTTGAAAAAATTACATTAATACATTTATACTGTTTACATGCAAATTGCATGTTATATCTTTTGTAATATGTAATTAAGCTTGTTTTGTCAAATGTGGATGTGCTGGATAATATACATGGGTCCAGTCTGCCAATCTTACCGCTCCAAACCCCTGTATTGCACCCGGTACGGAAAGCCCCATTACAATGGTACATGGGGAATTAGCAGTCTGGGGATACACAACTCCATCTGGTATTCCCCGCAGACCCCTCCAGGGTCCTCGGCTCCTTTTTTCCATGTCTGCGGTGACTGTCTATACACAGTCCGGCCGGCCGGTCCTCTTGCCGCTGCGCGCGCAACCGCCCCAGCGCATCGGCGGACAGCAGACCAATGACGTGACACACGAGACTGTGCAGCACAGCACTGCGCATGCGCAGCCAGTATATAAGACGCCGGGGAACCGGAATGAGCATCCTCCAAAGAATCTGCAGCCTGAGAGAGCCCCGTCTTCCCTCTTCCTCCTGTTGGCACCAAATGTAAGTCCTCTGCCTAACATCAACACAGGCACCCTTTTAAGGGTTTTTTTTTCACATTCTTGTCAGATGGACTTAATATGGATTTTTAAATAAAGTGGAATAGAAAACAGTGTCTCTCTTTCATTATAGACACAGGAAACCTTTCAACCTCTACAAGCGGTGGAGCCCCCTTGTGACAATTGCAGCATATTGCAGCTACAAAAGTGAATAATTTAAAGCACATTAGGGAAATAACACCACTGTAAATATGTATGTACAGATCCTCACAGATAATATTTGAAACTATGTATCCACACAAAGAATGAGCTGCATTTCAACCTCTGCAAGCAGTGGAACCCCCCTGTGACAGTTGCAGCATGTTGCAGCTACAAAAGTGAGTGATTTAAAGCGCATTAGGGAGATAACCCTACTGTGAATATGTATGTATAGATCCTTACAGATAATCTTTGAAACTATGTACCCACACACAGAATCAGCTGCATTCCAATTATATGGGTTCTTGCTGCAGTTCGGGGAATGAAAGGGAGGAGGACGGGGCCCTTGTGTAGATCTGACACCTCTGCATACAAAGAACAAACTGTAAGTTTGTAATGTATAATAATGCTTCACCCCTAGATGTAATTGGGGTAGAAACTGATGAAATAATCATACACTATTATATTTCCTAGATATGATGATATCCTTGATAAAGCTACAGTTTGAATCTTAGCCGAAACGCGTAGGATGTTTTCTGTCGCATCCAGAGTCTTATAGCATGGATAGCAGAAAAACAACATCATAAGTCAGCAATTTCATATCATGTCACAACTTCTGTCTTTCTCACCACCTTCCCCTGCATGGGCCCTCTGTCCATTGTGTATATACCTCTTTTGTGTATATTTTAACTATTAACATTTTGAATAAATACTTTTTATTATAAAATTGGAAAATACATATTTTTTGCCTATAAAGTCCCACCTTTGCTGGGGTTGAGGCCCCAAACAACCCCTAAATACTTGATAGCGAAGCATGGATGAGAGTTCTGGACAATGCAGCAATACAGAAAAGAGAAAACAAATAGGAAACAAATATAGCAATAACCCATTGAAAGGGGGGGGGGGGGGAAACAACAAAGGTCACGGGGTTGAAGTTGCCCCAGAAATAACTAGTACCACCTTTTATCAGGATCCTCTCCATAGATTTAAGGTTCAGGTACCTCTCATTCTTTTATCATATGGTTTAAATCTTTTTTACCTGGCAACTGTTCATTCATGTTGCTGTTTTTTGATGTTGACTTGTTGGGTGTGTAGCTCCAAAAAAATCCTCCTTCTTCAGCCTTGGTCTGTCAGTAGGTGTTATATTGCCAGAATAATGGTTGTCATCCAGAGTCAGGGGACCCATACATCAGTGGCTCCTTTAAGAGTAAGCACTTCACCAGGTATGGATATTTATACATAGTTACATTGGTTGAATGTAACTATAATATAAAAACCTGTGGGATTCCTCTAAAAGGTGAAAATCACTGTAGTTTCAAATACTGCTACAGTGATCTCCAATGCTGAGAGGCTGCCTTGCTACATGGGGGAACAAAGGAGGTCACCTGCTCAGCATAGGCACCATTTATTTCTCAATGAATGCAAAGCATTTTGTGATTGGACGAGGTGGAGAGGCAGGGCAGTGACTTCCTGCTCGCTAATGCAAAGCCTTCTCTGAATGGGCGCATGCCTATGGTTGACCTCCTGTGTTCACAATGGAGCAGCTCCTCGGCAGGGGACCTGGAAGCTAATGGAGATAATTGTAGTAGCGGTGCCCGCTACAGTAATTTCCAGCTTCAAGGGCATTCTACAGGTAGGATTCTTCTTTAGAGTTCTTTGCTGGCTAAATAAACTTAGCTCTTCTAAAATATGTAGTACATGAATACCTGCACCAGGATACAAAAGATGATGCAGAGAAAGTAATAAATCAATGTTTTATGTAAACGGCAAAGAACAGGCCGCCCAGCCTAAATGGTTTTGCAAATGGTACAAGTCTGTACTGCTGGTCTTCTTTGAAGTCTGAACAAGCTTTAAAGTTTTACTTTCCATAATTTTGTGGCTGGACCTCAGATCAAGGTGCAAATGTCCCAGGATAGAGTTGTTTTTCTGCTGTATGAATTTAAAGCGGTTGTAAACCCGAAAATGAAAAAAAAAAAAAAAAAAACCTGCAAGACAAAGCCATAATGAGCTAGTATGCATTGCATACTAGCTCATTATGCATTACTTACCTTAGAACGAAGCCCCGACGCGGACCCCCGGACATCGCTGTGGGCGCCGCCATGATCCGGAAGCGTCTCGTCCGGGTTCGGCGGCTCCGGCTCTGTGATTGGCCGGAGCCGCGATGACGTCACTCCCGCGCATGCGCGCGGGAGTGATTTTCCGGCAAGCTGCCGGATAGGAAAACTGAAGGTCCCCCCGGACCTTCAGAGCGCATGCGCCGCTCGCGTGAGCGGCTGCATGCACTGCAAATATCTCCTAAACCGTGCCGGTTTAGGAGATATTAATTATACCTACAGGTAAGCCTTATTATAGGCTTACCTGTAGGTAAAAGTGTCAAAAAGCGGGATACTACCGCTTTAACAAGTATGGCATTTTATTTTACTTTAATGGGACTTTAGATACTATGCTGTTAAAGTTGTTGATCGAAATACATGAGTTTTCCTTTCTTTTTAAAATGTATTTTCTTTGTGAATGTATATCTTGATCACAGCAATGGCAGCTGATTACACCACGTGGCCTCCCTCACTGGAAAGTAGACAGAAAGCCTACTATTGTTCTCAAAGTGTTTGTTACTGGATGGAACTTTGTATTGTAAAGATAAAAATCAAATCCAAATAAATAACATGAATAGCATTTTTAGCATTTCGATTTCTTCTTACCTCCTCATGCCAATGTTTCATGTACATTTGACGTGGCACATCTTTAACAAACACCTTTATGTTTCCTTACTGGATTTGTTTTCTGCTGTATTTTGATGTATCATCCTTCAGAAATGCGTACATTTTATAAAACCCATTAGGGTCATCCTGCTGTTAGTTATAGGCAAACTAGTAATAAAAGTGTTTGTATGTGTATATTCTTTAGAAATGCAAAATTCACTACCAGTCTTGTAGGCTGTTACTGTTACTCTTAAAAATAAAGAGCATTTTACGGTGGCACACAGCTGAAACACTCTTAAATCTCTAATGTCCATTGATACTCAAGCCATGACGCAGTGCACATACTCTAGCTTTTTAGGCCTGTATGGGAAACTGTTTTCAAGCTGCTTTGGCACAGTTCCTCTCCGGGATACTGCCACACCAGCTGGGCATTACTCCAGCAGGAAAGACAGCACTACTCATCCTATTCAAGTTTGACCACATACTGTAGCTCTGCATCTGACTGCAAACATTCACTTCTCCCCTAACACACAGAGATGTAGGAGGGGGCTCTGCAGTCACCACAGGTCACAGGGCAAGTAGAGAGGCAGCAATCTGAAGATTGCTCACTCACTTTCTGGTTAGCCTTGAGAAGTAAACACAGCAATTGCTGCTTACCTCTGGCACTGGGGGAAATGTGTATAGGACTGACTTTTCCTTTGCACTGGGCTCCTGGCAGCCATCTTGGGAAAGCCTGTGTCTAATTGGACACAGAGCATTATAAGATTTAGGCAGCCATCTTGGACTCAGGGAGACTATTTATAGCCCCTGCTGTGTCTTGGTGATGAGCCTGGAGATTAGGACATGTATAGTAAAGGACAGACACCTTCTTGTTAGGAAAAATAGGCTAAGCCTAGGGAAAGGTTTCCAAGGAAAAGACATATCCCTGGGTGACAACCTGGCCTGCCATTAGGATGGGAACATTCTACACACTGTTCTGCCAGCACATCATCTCTGGAAGGTCATGAGTTAGTATTCTCAAGGTCACCTGCCAAAAGAAGCAATCCTTAAGAACACTGGCATTTGTGCTTTTTGTAAAGGATTGTGCGCCTAAGGCCGGGTTCACATATGTGTGGCCATGGGTTCATGCCTGGGGTCCAGTGCATCCCTGTTCACTGGTTCTGGTGCAAATCAGGTACGAATTGTTGTCTGAATTCGCACCTAAATCGGACCTAAAGACACAGATGACCCTTTTTGAATGCGGACTGCGGGCGCCCCGGAGCTGTGCGAACCAGTTTCAATTGAGAATCGATCAAACTCACCTGTCATGCGAATTGGATCCAGGGAAGCCTGCATCCAATTCGCATATGTGTAAACCCAACCTTACTGTCCATAGTGCAACTTTGGGAAAGCAAAGGCATTGTTGGAACTAATGATTTTGTGTTACATAAACTAAAGAAAATTAAAGGCAGACATTGAGGGAGAATTACTAAAACTGGTGTACACAGAATCATTTGCAGCTGTGCATAGTAAACAAACAGCTTCTAACTTCAGCTTGTTCAATTAAACTTTGACAATAAAATCTTTAAGCTGACTTGTTACTATACACAGCTGCACCAAACTCTGTGTGCATCAGTTTTAGTAAATGTCCCCCATTTTATTGCCTGTTCTCTTTAAGTCACATCTACATTGCTAACCTTATCCTCTCAAGTTTTTGTTTTTTTTTTAGAAAAGTTTAATGGTGCTATTGGTGTTAAAAAAAAAAACGAATTTAGGGATGTTCCAATTGAATTTTTATTGAATTTTCTCTCAACCTCATAGCAGTTGGGCTTTCCTTCCATAAAGGCAGATACACAGGACTCATGATACTGTGGACACTGCAGTTTCTAAACATGTTACTACATTACTGGTTATAAAATTTGAAAAAAATCAAAAATAGCCTGTAGAATAACCATACATGTTATCTTACTTTGCTCATCTCACCATAAGAGGAAACGGGAACTGTCTTTAAAATGCATTTAACAGTTTTCTTTTAAAGGAAGCCCTCCTTGAGACACACATGAAGGCTGAATTGCCGGCATCTCATTATCGGAAAAATATAAAAAAAATTATTTTGGATAAAGTAGGGAAGGTTCCGTGCCTCTTTTGGGTTTTTATTCCTGTCTTTGTCCCCAGTTGGGAGATACAGCTTATAGTGGCTCCTGTGTGAGTTTTATCCTTGCTCCTGTAACAGCAGAGTTGTATAAAGTACTCAAAACCCATACTTGAGTAAAAGTGCAAGTGCTTGATCAAAAAGTGACTTGAGTAGAAGTGGAAGTGCTCAATCAAAAAGTGACTTGAGTAGAAGTGCTAAATTATTCAACATTTTTTGTACTTAAGTATTGCAAGTAGGTTTTTTAAAAACTTTGCTACTCAAGTTCTGAAAGTAAAAGTACCAGTAGTTTTGAAAAAAAAATTGCTACTCAAGTACTGAAAGTAAAAGTACAAGTACTGTGTTATGTAGTTATTAAAGAAAGAAGTCAAAAATTCGAACATCATATTGTTTTTGATTATTTCAAATGCAGCTTTTATTTATACATACAGTAGCATTTATTTTCGTATGCGCTGATAATCAGACTTGTATAAAGTATTCAAAATTTCTACTTGAGTAAAAGTACAAGTGCTCAATCAAAAAGTGACTTGAGTAGAAGTGGAAGTGCTCGCAGAAAAAGTTACTTAAGTAGAAGTACTAAAGTATTCAACATTTTTTTTACTTAAGTATTGCAAGTAGTTTTTTCAAAAAATTTGCTACTTAAGTACTAAAAGTAAAAAGTACCAGTAGTTTTGAAAAAAAATTTCTACTCAAGTACTGAAAGTAGAAGTACAAGTACTGTGTTATGTAGTTATTAAAGAAAGAAGTCAAAAGTTTGAACATCATATTGTTTTTTATTATTTCAAATGATTAACCTAAAGGACAATCACAATTCCTTAGGCTGTAACTTTTTGTAAACAAAAAACAGATAAAGTATGTCCCTCCCTTCCCCTTTTAAAGCCAGGGGTGGTCTCCTTCCTGAGCTTCCTCACTCTCACAGCCAGGCAGATCACTTGAAGTTGAAGGGCCAGGGGTGGAAGGTGATGTTTTTGGTTCGTCCATCTTTTCAGCTGATCAAAAGGCAGAACAGGAGCATGCGCAGTCTTCTTAATCGCGGTTTGATTTGATTCGCTCAATTGATGATGATGTGCCAGGCCAGCTTCATCAAACCTACAAAGTGAAAAATGCATCAAAAACTACTAACAAAGTGGCTGTGCTAAAACTGCTAATAAAGTGCCTGCAATTATATATATTCTTCTTGTATTCAAAATCATCGCCCACAGTATCAAAAATAAAGTGACATGTCTGTGCTAAATGCAGTGCAAATTATTCCCACAATGTAAATTTAATTCATATAAAATATATATGACAATACCACAATAAAATAAGTTGTGATTGTGAATAAGTTAGGTGCAAGTTTAAGTGTGTAAACTAAACTTTATAACGAAAAGTCCATAACTGAATTCCAGTGTGCAATCTAAGAAGTGCTTGTCACTTGCTGTCAGATGCTTCCACCTTTCTTCTGTGATCTGCGCAAGTAAAGTGGTGGACTGGATAGCCTCTCTCTCTGCCTCTCTCACCTTAGTAGCACTGGCACTGCACTGGTTCAAAAAGCTGTCTATATTATTTTCATTATAAGAACTTGTCAGAACATGCTTCCACCACCTGTCCTTCACACTAGTAGTGCTCATTTGCTTTGCTCAAGTCAAGTGCCACTGCCAGTGGCCACTGCAGTGCAGGCACAGCCGCACAGGCAGAGGCAGGCCGCAGGAAGCACAGGCACCACCAACACAACACTTATGGTCCATGGACCATGGATGGTCGGATAATCATCATAGCCGTCAGTCTCACTCTTCTTGGTTCAAAAAAGCCACCCATGACCCGTGTGTATATAATATTAATATTTTATATTGATTATTTGATTCTCAAATGGCACATTTGCCATGGCAAGGATTAGGCCCTCTCCACGGGCCACCTCACTCACCTCATAGAGAAGAAGATGAGATAACGAAGAAAATGCTCCGAGTCCCGCCGCCCTTGTCACAACTCCTCTCAGTAAGGGCCCTAAGGGGTGGAGTCTGAGTGACACACAACACGTTTAGAGGCAGAGACCTCGAGCGGGAAGACGGCAGCACGGCTCCTCCAGTGCGGTCTTAACTTGATGATCATGACAGTGATTCCGCGGGCCGCGGCGCGAGCGAGGCTGTGGGATTGATTGAATTGAGTTGTGCTGCCTACTGCTACACGCTACCTACTACTAAATTGTGAGTCAGTATATTTTATTTCATTTTTATATATAAAAGCGGTATTGTTGAGCACTACTAGCCACTAGATCTCCTGACTGTCACTTTGTCACATGTTGGGGAATCACAGCGGCTCGGCTCCAGAAGTGGCGGGTGTCCCCGTCATCCTGCCAGGACCACCAAGAAGTTCATCACCTAATCTTAAGTTATTAATATCTTATGAGGAGAGGACCTATGAGATTGAGAATTGAAATAATTAAATATATATGTCTTTTTGAACCAGTGCAGTCAGTGCCAGTGCCACCCAGACGCTATCCACCAGTGCCACCACCATTAAGTGTGTTGGTCGGTCACTCGAGTACTGAAGGAGGTGGAAGCATCTGACAAGTGAAGTGACACTTTAGATTTGCACACTGGAATTCATTTATGGACTTTTTGTTATAGATAGGTTTACACACTTCAACTTGTTGCACGCACCTGACCTAACTTATTTCATAACTTATTTTATTGTGATTTATTGTCATATTTTATATGAATTTAATTTACTGTTACATTGTGGGAATAATTATTTTCACTGCATTTAGGCTTTAGCACATTCATGTCACTTTATTTTTGATACTGTGTGGAGTGTGGGCAGGGTACTGGTGGCAACGATGATATATCGATTGCACAGGCACTTTATTCGCACAGCCAAGTTGTGTTTGTTAGTAGTTTCTTGATGCACTTTAAGCGCTGTAGCACAATTTATTTGTTTGTTTCATATTTTCATTTTATTGGAAAGATTTGGTATAGCAGCTTTTATTATACACTGCCTTTATTTTCGTATGCGCTGATTTACAAATTACATTATACACATTTTTTTGAGCTTTATGTAACCTGCCATCTACTGTTCTGGCAGTGGTCATTTTTTTAAAAGTAACGAGTAACTATGCAGCACAAAAAAAAAATACTTGAGTAGAAGTATCGAAATCATCGAAAAAATGTAGTGAAGTAAAAGTAGAAGTAGGAGAAAAAAATTCTACTCTAGGAAAGTACAGATACCGCATTTTGGTACTTAAGTACAGTACTTAAGTAGTTCTACTTCGTTACTATACATCTCTGCTGATAATACACGTTTTGAACTTCATGAAACCTGCCATCTACTGTTCTGGCAGTGGTAATTTTTATAATAGTAACGAGTAACTATGCAGCACAAAAAAAAAATATTGGAGTAGAAGTATTGAAATCATCGAAAAAATGTAGTGAAGTAAAAGTGGAAGTAAGAGAAAAAAATTCTACTCTAGGAAAGTACAGATACCGCCTTTCGGTACTTAAGTACAGTAGTGAAGTAGTTCTACTTAGTTACTAAACATCTCTGTGTAACAGACCTGGACTTGGATGTCTTTTTGCTGACACCTTGATATTTCAGGCAGTAATCAGATCTGTTCTGGCTGGAGCTTGACCACAAGAAATAACAGGGGCTGAGCACAGCTGGCTGCATGCTAAGCACTGGCAGGCCATGTGTTGGGCAAAAAAAAAATTGGCTTTATACATACATTCATGGTCAATCCATCTTAAAACTTAAATTTTCGTTTTTTGGTTGATGATGGGGAACAAAACCCCCTGAAAGATTCTTAGTATTCTGAGTAGATTCTTAGAGTGCTTGAGTATCCAGGTAAGCACACCTGTAGCATCAATTATATGGAAATATAGAGAATGCTATAGAAGTTGTTAAAACACCCACTCCAAGGTGAATAGTACCAGGAACCATGGTGCTAAACTTGTGCAACTTGATTCGCCAAGAGGTTTTAAATGGCCACCAGGTAAATCCACCAAATTCCATTTAAAGATAAAATCTCAATTTCTAAAAGGTTTGTTGATAAACTTGCGATTTGTTTGTGGCTTTTGGTTTGAAATGTGCGCTATTCAGCAGTAACATTTTAGTTTATTCTTTCTAAACTCTACTCGGCCATTAAAATAAACATAGGAATCCAACACTAGCCTTTGGATTCTAGAACAATTGTTACATTACTACAACCACCTACTTCGCTGGAGTGACATTGGTTCAAAACACATCAGGGTGCAATAGCTAGGCTTTTATAAACGTTGCTGTCAGCATTGTTTAAAGCTGTTAAGAACTACCACAGGAAGGTAGGAATTCCTCTATGTTGAATGGCCATACTCTTTGTTTCAAATGTTCCTGCTGTGCTTCAGAATACCAACGCCTTATGAGAAGTGCTGCTGTCTACATCCACCCAGGTTTCAGAAAGTCTAAGAAAATATAGGGGTATTCTTGCACAATGGGCTTTTAAAACAATTGCAGTAGTTCTGCTTGATAAAAGTAATTAATTTAACATAACTTTCAAAAATGAGACTTTTTGCACTTCCACAAAATGACCAAAGC
Organism: Pelophylax lessonae; assembly: GCF_965119305.1. Classification (NCBI taxonomy): domain Eukaryota; kingdom Metazoa; phylum Chordata; class Amphibia; order Anura; family Ranidae; genus Pelophylax; species Pelophylax lessonae. The sequence goes on along the minus strand of NC_138770.1, from coordinate 514,499,456 downwards.
TAGCATATTTTTAGTCATCTTTCCATGATTCGATCACAGTCTAAAATTATTTCCCATGTAGTGTTCATCCAGAAATATTTCACTTCCCAAGAGAGTAATGTTTTCATAAGCAGTGACATTTTAGATTTATGTAGTCTCCTATGCTTATCTTTGGCAACGTTTTTCATGAATAGGGCGCTTCAAAAAATACATGAAAAAAAAAAAAATATATGAATGTAGTATGTGTAAGGCTTTAGCTGAAACTATATATTTATAATATGTGTGTGTATATGTACAGTATATACAGTATATATAAATACAGGTGCATCTCTAAAAATGAAAATATCATCAAAAAGTTAATTTATTTCAATAATTCAATTCAAAAAGTGAAACTATATTTTATGTAAATGCGTTACACACAGAGTGATAGATTTCAAGCATTTCTTTCTTTTATTTTGATGATTATGGCGTACAGCTAGTGAAAACCCAAAATTCGGTATCTCAGAAAATTTGACCAATAAAGAAAAAGGATTTTTAATACAGAAATGTTGGCTTACTGAAAAGTATGTCCATGTTCAGTATAGTATGCACTCAATACTTGATCAGGGCTTCTTTTGCATGAATTACTACATGAATGCGATGTGGCATGGGGGCAATCAGCCTGTGGCACTGCTGAGGTGGCACAGAAACCAAGTTGCATGAGGTCCAGTGTAAAGTTTCCACAGTCAGCGATGATTTTGGGAGCCATGTCATCTGCTGGTGTTGGTCCACTGTGTTTTATCAAGTCGTAAGTAAGCGCAGCCCCCTACCAGGTAATTCTAGAGAACTTCATGCTTCCCTCTGCTGACCAGCTTTATGGAGATGCTGATTTCATTTTTCAGCAGGACTTTGGCACCTGCCCACACTGTCAAAAGTACCAATACCTGGTTTAATGATCATGGTATCACTGTGCTTGATAGGCCAGCAAACCCACCTGACCTAAACCCCCTATAGAATTTGTGGGGTATTGTCAAGAGGAGGATGAGAGACACCAGACCCAACAATACAGATGAGCTGAAAGCCACTATCAAAGAAACCTGGGCTTCCATAACACCTCAGCAGTGCCACAGGCTGATCACCTCAATGCCACGCCGCATTGATGCAGTATTTCATGCAAAAAGAACTCTGACCAAATACTATACTGTACATGTACAGGACAGTAAGCCAACATTTCTGTATTACAAATCCTTTTTTTTTTTTCTCTATTAGTCTTATGTAATATTCTAATTTTCTGAGATACTGAACTTTGAGATTTCACTAGCCGCAATCCATAATTACCAAAATTAAAAGAAATACATGCTTGAAATATATCACTCCGTGTGTAACACATCTATATAAAAATATATGAGTTTCACTTTTTGAATTGAATAACTCAAATAAATTAACTTTATGATGATATTCTAATTTTATGAGATGCAACTGTATATATATTTTAATTTAACTTTTTTTTTTGTTGTTGTTGTGTCGTGCTATAAGGCCAATTTTTTCTTCTGTAAATGTGGTAAGTATTCCTGAAGAATCTGAAGCTTCATACCACAGCCTCATGTTGCAACAACTGAAGATATCTCCAACCCAGACACAATAGATGCAAGGAAGATGGTCAATAACAGCCAAAACACATCTCTTGGAATACAAAAAAAATAATAAATTGCTTTATGAAGATCCTAAGAACACAATACAGGTATAATTACTGGCTGCCTGCAATGTGCAGTCCTATGAGGAATGACTCTTTGAAGTATGTCAGGCAAAAAAAGCATGCTCAGTACATCTCTACAATACATGTGCATACCCCTCTGTTGTAACTCTTTAAAAATGTTGCAAGTAACAAAAAAAAAAAAAACAACTATTGATCTGCCAGAAATCCATGGTGCTCCAGTTTGGGCTGACAACCGGTGTTATCAACCTTGCCTGCTGGACAGAACCCTGCCACCCATCCAGAAAAAAACATGCACCAAAAGAAGGAGCAGCAGACCAAAAGATAGAAGAGGCCAGATTCAATTATTTGTTTTCACTAAAAAATCTCTAACTTGTTTCAGGGGTCAGGAAAAACTCCATCCTCCTCGGGTTTTAGTTAAAATAGTGGATAACAAAAAGAGCTTCCCTGTGTGAATCTATGTAGGCAAGCTAAATGCTAGTTTGGGTGTGTTACTGGCCAGCATTATCAGTGTTTTTAAGAGGACCCAGAACAAAGTTTCCACCATCTTTGTCTGTTCCTTTGACCATTTTTTCACCTTAGGTAATCTATCACAATAAATATATGGGATGTGTCAATTTACTACTTGTTTCTGGACTGAACAAATGTGTGTATCAGATGTAATTGTTCATTCTTGTCCCATGTCAATATCTAAGGCAGGCTATACATCCTATATTTTTGTTTTTTATTCAATCAGTGGGTTAAATGCAAAAAAAATGTGCCGAATCCCCCATCCATACAAACCCAATTCCAAAAAAGTTGGGACACTGTACAAATTGTGAGTAAAAAAGGAATAGATTAATTTACAAATCTCATAAACTTATATTTTATTCACAATATATAGATAACATATCAAATGTTGAAAGTGAGACTTTTTCAAATGTCATGCCAAATATTGGCTCATTTTGGATTCCATGAGAGCTACACATTCCAAAAAAGTTGGGACAAGTAGCAATAAGAGGCCGGAAAAGTTAAATGTACATATAAGGAACATCTGGAGGACAAATTTGCAACTTATTAGGTCAATTGGCAACATAATTGGGTATAAAAAGAGTCTTTCAGAGTGACAGTGTCTCTCAGAAGTCAAGATGGGCAGAGGATCACCAATTCCCCCAATGCTGCGGCAAAACATAGTGGAGCAATATCAGAAAGGAGTAAAATTGCAAAGAGTTTGAAGTTATCATCATGTACAGTGCATAATATCATCCAAATATTCAGAGAATCTGGAACAATCTCTGTGTTTAAGGGTTAAGGCCGGAAAAACATACTGGAGGCCCATATTCTTCAGGCCCTTAGATGGCACTGCATCACATACAGGAATGCTACTGTAATGGAAATCACAACATGGGCTCAGGAATACTTCCAGAATACATTGTTGGTGAACACAATCCACCGTGCCATTCGCCGTTGCCGGCTAAAACTCTATAGGCCAAAAAAGAAGCTATATATAAACATGATCCAGAAGTGCAGGTGTTTTCTCTGGGCCAAGGTTAATTTAAAGTGGACTGTGGCAAAGTGGAAAACTGTTCTGTGGTCAGACGAATCAAAATTTGAAGTTCTTTTTGGAAAACTCGGACGCCATGTCATCCGACTAAAGAGGACAAGGACAACCCAAGTTGTTATCAGCGCTCAGTTTAGAAGCCTGCATCTCTGATGGTATGGGGTTGCATGAGTGTGTGTGGCATGCTCAGCTTACACATCTGGAAAGGCACCACCAATGCTGAAAGGTATATCCAAGTTCCAGAACAACACATGCTCCCATCCAGACCTCGTCTCTTTCAGGGAAGACCTTGAATTTTCCAACATGACAATGCCAGGCTACATACTGCGTCAATTACAACATCATGGCTGCATAGAAGAAGGATCCGGGTACTGAAATAGCCAGCCTGCAGTCCAAATCTTTCATCCATAGAAAACATTTGGTGCATCATAAAAAGGAGGATGCCACAAAGAAGACCTAAGACAGTTGAGCAACTAGAAGCCTGTATTAGACAAGAATGGGAAAACATTCCTATTCCTAAACTTGAGCAACTTGTCCCCTCAGTCCCCAGACATTTGCAGACTGTTATAAAATGAAGAGGGGATGCCACACAGTGGTAAACATGGCCTTGTCCCAACTTTTTTGAGATGTGTTGATGCCATGAAATTTAAAATCAACTTATTTTTCCCTTAAAATAATACATTTTTTCAGTTTATGTTTCAATGTTTTTATTGAAGTTTTGGAAAGAAAGTTTTAACAGTGCACAAGGAGCCAACATGGCTCAATTACTTCTTATGTATACAGTAAATATCTCAGAAAACAGGAGATACAATGGTGCCAATGCAAAATAAAACACAAAATCAAAAATGAGTAGTCAATAAGACTGTAACCTAAAATGTAAACTGAAGTTAGGCATCCAACCATCAGTGTGGAAGCATAGCGACACATGGACAGACAGTGCCCCCGCCATTACACACCACAGGACCGACGGTCCGGGTCCGACCCCCCAATGGCGCCCCTACGGGAACTTACTGCGCCCTTCTGGGGGGGACGACCCCCAATCCCGGCCCCAATACCAAGCCCTCCACTAGTGGGGGGGACAGCCTGTCGTCCGTGCACTGTCAGAAAATACCAGGAAAAAAGAGAAAAAGAAAAAGAAAGAAAGAGAAGAAGAAAAAAAAAAAAAAAAAAAAAGGGGGGGGATCAGACTGGGGGAAAAGGAGGAAACAGCGGGGGAGGGCAGCAGGAATGGAAGAGTGAGAGAAAGGGAAGAAACATCAGCGGCTATTGAAAAAGTAGAGGGTCGAGGGTCGACACCCAGGCCCCGTCCACCCCACCGGGGGAAATTGCCCCAGCAACAACTCGTCCAAGGCTATGAGGGGCCCGCCAGGTACCTTATCCAGGGGTCCCAAGTTTTATCAAACATTCGCATCCTATCATTCAAAATTGCCACCATCCGTTCGTTTAACATGATCCAGGTCAGTTTGGCTTTCAAGAGCTCAAATGGCACCACGGGGGTTCGCCACGAGCGGGCTATGGCTATTTTAGCGGCTAAGAACACAAAGGCAATGAGGCGCTTAGCGGGTTTAGTTGCCCCTTCCACTGGTTTACCCAAAAGGGCATTTTGGGGGTCCTTCGTCAAGTTGACTTGAGTCAAGGAGTAAACAAAATTGTAGACTCGGATCCAGAAGCGGCGGACTTTCGGGCAAGTCCACCACGTGTGGAGCACCGTGCCCGCCTGGCCACATCCCCGAAAACAATTGGGGGATGCAGTGCTCACCGCCGCTGCCAGCCTGACCGGAACCATGTACCAACGCAAAAACACCTTAAAGTTTGCTTCTATCAGGGAAGTATTAAGTATGGATCTAGAGTTAAACTGTGCTAAAGTATTCCATTCCGCCCTGTCCAGAGACTCTCCCAGATCCTCCTCCCAGCGTAACATGTATGGTAGTTTACTGTCATCACCGTGGAGTATATTATAAATCGTAGATATGTAGCTGTTTTGTTTATCTAGTGTGCGGCAAAGATACTCCATTGGTGTGGAGGTAGTGATATCGCTCTTACGCCTAAGGGAGGCTGCAAAATGGGAGATCTGGGCGTAGCGAAAGTACTCCCCCTCAGGGAGGGAATACTTCTCCTGCAGTTCGGACCTGGTAAATAGTCCCCGGTGGTCGCATAAATCTGCCAACCTGAGAAGCCCCTTGTTCGTCCACCAGTCAAACATTGCCGGGGTTAGACCCGGCGGAAACAAAGGGTTGCCCAATAGGGGTGCTAGCGGAGCATGGAGGGACTTAAAGGAGTGCCTGCCCGACAGCCTATCCCAAACCCCCAGGGAGAGGGAGAGGGCGGGACAGAGCACCCCGGGTCTGTCCCTAGCTCTTAACCACAGCGCGTGGTGGACCGGAACCCCCAAGTGGGCCGCTTCCATGTGCATCCAAATCGGGAGAGGGTCCCGGGAGTGGAAGCGTACCAGTTGGGCCAATTGAGCTGCATGGTAATATTTGCTCAGTTCCGGGACCCCTAGTCCCCCTCTGAGTTTAGGGGTAAAAAGAGTCCGCCTATTGACTCTGGGCCTTTTGTCCCCCCATATAAACCTGATGACTAATCCCTGAAAATCTTTAAGATCAGTCATATTAAGCATTATGGGTAGAGTGCGAAACAGATACAACAATCTAGGCAATATGTTCATTTTCACCGAATTCAACCTACCGAACCATGACGGGGGGCTAGCAGACCAAGTTGCAAGATCTTCCCGTAGTTTTTTGTATAAAGGTGGGTAGTTACATGCATAAAGGGTAGTTATGGAGGCCGTGAGATGAATTCCAAGGTATGGCAGTGACCGTTCTTGCCAGGCAAATGGAAAGTTGTCCCTGAGGGCAGACAGGGTAGTATCATCTAGTGTTAGGTTTAAAGCCCGAGATTTGGAGGGGTTTATTTGGAGACCTGAGATGGACGCAAACTCCTCCATGTCCTTAAGTAAATTGGGGATAGAAATCAGTGGGGCCGAAATGTACATCAAGATGTCGTCCGCAAACAGGGCGCACTTATGCTCCACCCCCCCACATTGTATGCCCTTAATATCCGGGTTGGATCGCAATTTAATGGCTAATGGTTCCAGGGCTAAGATAAATAAGAGCGGGGATAAAGGACACCCCTGTCTAGTGCCCCTCCTAATGTTCAGGAAAGGGGATCCGTAACCCTTAATAGACAATTTCGCGACTGGGTCACTATATAACGTACGGACGAGAGATAAAAAGCGTTGTCCAAAGCCAAAGCGCTCCAGTGTCTGTAAAAGATATTCCCAGGACAGGGAATCAAAGGCCTTGTGAAGATCGAGGGATAGTAGCATGCCCTTTCTGGGGCCTACGTTATCCCAGTTAGATTGGAGGGCTGAAATCACATCTATCGCACGCCGGGTCTGGTCGGGCGCCTGTCGGCCCTGCACAAAGCCGGCCTGGTCTGGATGTATATATTCCGCCAAAAAAGTGTTGAGCCTAGTTGCCAGCACCTTCGCCATAATTTTAAGGTCGACATTGATGAGCGATATCGGCCTGTAATTGAGACAGTCCCCATGGTCTTTGCCCGGTTTCGGCAGCACATGGATATACGCGTTATTTTCATATGTCGGGATGGGGGTTCCCGTTCTAATAGAATTAAAGTAGGAGCAAAGATGGGGGGTCAGGGTCTCGTGAAATTTTTTATAATAATGGCCTGAGAAACCGTCCGGTCCCGGTGCTTTATTAGGGTTGATGGATTTGATTGCTGCCAATATTTCTGTGGTAGAGAACTCCCTATCCATAATCTCCACATGGGGGGAGGAAAGGCTAGGGAGGGAGATGTCCTGGAAAAAGGCCGTTACCGCGGACTGTCTGGGCGGCTGCGGTTGGGAATAAAGCTTAGTGTAAAAGTGATAAAATTCGTTGACCACCAATTTGGGGTCCTGTGACCGGAGACCAGACCTAAGCCTCAGTTTTGGTAGCGCCGGGGAATAGAGTCTCGGGGCCAGCTTGCGGGCCAAAAGTGTGTGCGGTTTATCGCCCAGTGTGTAATAGCGATTTCTCGACCAGCGAATGGACTTTTCCGCTTTGGTGGTCAAGCTAAAATTAAGGGCCACCCGTGCCGCGTCAATTTTGTGTCTGATATCCACCCCAGGATTCCTCTTCTGCTCCCTTAGGAGGTCCCTCAGCTCCGCATCCTGACGCAGTATCTCCCCGTCGCGTTCCCTCTTTTTCCGGGAGGCAATCTGGATTAGCTTGCCTCTAATCGTCGCTTTATGCGCCGCCCATACCATGGCCGGGGATGTATCAGTCGATGGGTTGTCCAGAAAATATTGATGTAAGCAATCGGTCACTTCCTTAAGTATAAGGGGCAGTGGCGGCTGGTGAAGTTTTAAGATGGGGGGGCGCAAGACCCCGCCCTTCTATTTTGGCCCCTCCCATTTCTCAGAAGCCACACCCCTTATAGACCCCACCCATTTTGTCCCCTGTATTTTGCTTGCGTGAACCAATTCTCCCAATATATCACATATTAAGGGCTCCATCAGTACTAGTATATCCCATAATAGGGAGCAGGGGCCCTATTATGGGATACACTGACAGAGTGGCACAAACCCCACAGTACAGGCCCCTTGTACAAACCCCACAGTACAGACCCCCTAGCACAGACCACACAGTACATGCCCCCTTTCAATGTAGTGACCAGCGTACATGCCCCCTTTCAATGTAGTGACCAGCGTACATGCCCCCTTTCAATGTAGTGACCAGCGTACATGCCCCCTTTCAATGCAGTGACCAGCGTACATGCCCCCTTTCAATGTAGTGACCAGCGTACATGCCCCCTTTCAATGCAGTGACCAGCGTACATGCCCCCTTTCAATGCAGTGACCAGCGTACATGCCCCCTTTCAATGTAGTGACCAGCGTACATGCCCCCTTTCAATGCAGTGACCAGCGTACAGGCCCCCTTTCAATGCAGTGACCAGCGTACATGCCCCCTTTCAATGTAGTGACCAGCGTACATGCCCCCTTTCAATGTAGTGACCAGCGTACAGGCCCCCTTTCAATGCAGTGACCAGCGTACATGCCCCCTTTCAATGCAGTGACCAGCGTACATGCCCCCTTTCAATACAGTGACCAGCGTACATGCCCCCTTTCAATGTAGTGACCAGCGTACATGCCCCCTTTCAATGCAGTGACCAGCGTACATGCCCCCTTTCAATGCAGTGACCAGCGTACATGCCCCCTTTCAATACAGTGACCAGCGTACATGCCCCCTTTCAATGCAGTGACCAGCGTACATGCCCCCTTTCAATGTAGTGACCAGCGTACATGCCCCCTTTCAATGCAGTGACCAGCGTACATGCCCCCTTCAATGCAGTGACCAGCGTACATGCCCCCTTTCAATACAGTGACCAGCGTACATGCCCCCTTTCAATGTAGTGACCAGCGTACATGCCCCCTTTCAATGCAGTGACCAGCGTACATGCCCCCTTTCAATGTAGTGACCAGCGTACATGCCCCCTTTCAATGCAGTGACCAGCGTACATGCCCCCTTTCAATGTAGTGACCAGCGTACATGCCCCCTTTCAATGCAGTGACCAGCGTACATGCCCCCTTTCAATACAGTGACCAGCGTACATGCCCCCTTTCAATGTAGTGACCAGCGTACATGCCCCCTTTCAATGTAGTGACCAGCGTACATGCCCCCTTTCAATGTAGTGACCAGCGTACATGCCCCCTTTCAATGTAGTGACCAGCGTACATGCCCCCTTTCAATGTAGTGACCAGCGTACATGCCCCCTTTCAATGTAGTGACCAGCGTACATGCCCCCTGCAGAGGTATGGCAGTGGGAGAGATGGGATCAGGCAAAGGGATGGCGGTGGGAGGGATGGTCATGGGATGAGGCAGAGCAGAGGGGGATGGCGGTGGAAAGGCTGGATGGATGGATGGATGGTCATGGCCCATGATGACCATCCATCCAGCCTTTCCACCGCCATCCCCCTCTGCTCTGCCTCATCCCATGACTCATGGGATGAGGCAGAGCATAGGGGGATGGCGGTGGAAAAGCTGGATGGATGGTCATGGAGGACTGACAGGACAGGAGGACCACGAGGACTCACCGGTGGTGATGTCTTCTTCCAGCAGATGACCTCCGGTGGTCTGGTCTCCTCTCCGGTGCCGCCGTCACTCCCGTCCGGTGTCCACCCGAGTCCGACTCCATCGCCCGCGGTCCGGTCCACTGCTGCGAGTGACGTCAGCGGGGTCAGCGTTGGATGTCCTGGATGCTGTGATTGGTCCAGGCTGGAGGCTGGACCAATCACAGCCAGGAATCCACGAAGTGGGGGTTTCCAAGGAATCTGCCTTGCGCCCAGGTTACGCCCCCCACGCCCCCCAGAAGGCAGCCAATCGGCGCCTCTTCTGGGTGGTAACCCCACCCCCCCATCCCCTCCACATCGGCTGGCGGCGGCGGCGGCGAACGCAATTTTTTTTTTTTTTCAAACTTTATTGCTCGTTTTGCAATCTTTTTTTTTTTTTTTTATCTTTTTTTTTTTCTTCCTTTTTTCAGGGGGGGCGGCGCCCTGGCGCCCCCTATGCACCGGCCGCCACTGATAAGGGGGTCATTCAGTAGGGAGGCATTGAGCCTCCAGGAGGAAAATTTAGGTTTAGTCCACAAGTCAGAGACAGTCATCACTACTGGGGAGTGGTCAGACCACGGGGTGGGGACGATTCGTGTCTTTAGTACAAACGGAAGGAGAGCCGACAATGCAAAGAGGTGGTCTATTCGGGCATACGTCTTATGCGCATGAGAGTAGTGGGTGAAATCGCGCGTCGTGGGATGATCATTCCTCCACACGTCCACCAAGCCCGTGGAGTGCAATAATCTAGCCAATTTCACCCCCAGACACGGGGCATGTTTCAGAGAGGCACGCAAGGCATCCGACCTGTCCATGACCTGGTCCAAGGGGACATTACTGTCACCCCCAAACACTACATGTCCCGTCGCGCGCGGCATCACCACACTCAGCATTTCCTGGAAAAATTGAATTTGCCCCACGTTCGGAGCATAGTAGGAGACAAAGGTTACGTCGTGCTCATTTATTTTGCCCTGGACCATTAGGTACCTTCCCTCCCTGTCTCTGATCACCTCCTTAGGTATGAACGGGACCCTCTTGGCTATACAGACCGCCACCCCCCGTTTCTTATCTTCGCTATTAGACATGTAACAGATGGGAAATTTGGCGCTAAGCTTTTTGGGTGCGGAAGTGCGAGGGAAGTGGGTCTCCTGTAAGAGGAGGACATCGATTCCTTGTTTATGGTAAAACTGAAAGGCTTTTGTTCTCTTCACTGGTGCGTTAAGGCCCTGGACATTATGTGTCAGAATTTTAAAGTTACTTGGCAAGGGGTTCGTCATTGTGGTTCGGTAGGTTGTACTCGCCTGAATGTCATGATGGATGATCCGCCTTTCCTCCCCACCTCTGGGAATGAGCCAAAGGGGCCTGGATGTCGAGTAGCCGCCATGTCAGAGGGGAAAAAGAAAAAGGGGTTAGAAGAGAGACAGTATAGTAAAAAAAAGAACACAAAAAAACAGAAGGACCCCCGCCCTCCCCCCCGCCGCCCATATGGCGGGGGGGGGGGCGTAGGGTATGCCAGTAGTACCAACAATTTATGCAGTGTAAGCTGGTTGTGGGGTCCAGCACCCCATGTATATGCGCGAGGTTGTTCACTGCGCATAGCAGCGAGCAAGGTCGCAGAAAGTGGCATGCGGAAACAACCCGACTCGCTTCAATCCATGCCATAGAACCATGTAACTATAAAAGAAAACATAGTGAAACCATAACTTCTCAAATCACCGGTCAAATCCAATGGGAGACCCGCAGATCCCCTGATAACCCTCCGCCACCGATCAACCACAACATGGCCAACCGGCAGCTAGAGGAAAAAAATACAAAAAAAAAAAAAAACCAACAAACCCCCCCCCCCCCAACATTCCCATCCCAGCAGGTATTGTAACTTTGAATCCCCCAGGGTGGGGAGGTAATAGCGTCCGTGTCTTAACAGCAGGGACCGGAGACCCCTGAAGTGCAATCAACAAGAGACAGCATAATAAACCTGGAACGGCTGTCATAAACAGTAGGAACCCTCGAGTTCTGGAATCTGAGTCCCCAGCGAGGGCTTGCATCAAAAGTTTCTTTGGTGTAGTGGAAGCTGGCAGACCAGCGTCCACTCAGCACAGTCTACAGACAGAGTTCGGCCAAAAAACAAAATGTAAAATGGAAGTGAAGGCGTGAACGAACAAAACAGGTTGGCCCCCCGTCAAAAGTAAAATGGAGTGGAGCAGGTGGGCCGCATCATCTCACGGCGGGGTGCGTTGTTTAGCATTACCCCTCTTGGCCGGCTGTGACCACAAAGGTGACAGTGGTCGGGATGGCTCTTCCGGGGAGCCCCGCGGAGATCTGGCTGGGGGGGGCTCTCGTGAAATAATTCCCAGCCCCAGAAGGACATCTTCGCCTTCATGAAAATTGGAGAATGAGTAGGATCTACCCTTAAATGAGAAAGACAGTCTGAACGGGTAGGACCAGCGGTACTTAATCTGGCGATTTATCAGATGAGTCAGTAGCGGTTTCAGAGTGCGCCTTTTTTGTATAGTCGCCTGTGATATGTCGGCGAATATCTGCACTGGATGATCCAATAGGGTGACATCATTGCGGTAGCGGGCAGCTGCCATGACCTTTTCCTTGATCCTGTAGAAATGGGGTTTCACAATGATATCCCGTGGTAACCCATCTGAGCGTGGTGCTGTCAGGGCCCGATGGAAGCGATCAAGCTCAAGGTGGTGAGGGGAAATATCGGGAACGAGGTCAGTCATCAGTGTATGGATAGCTGGTTCCAGATCAGTGACCGACTCAGGAAGTCCCCTAATTCGAAAGTTATATCTGCGAGATCTGTTTTCAAGATCCTCAATTTTAGCCTGGGCATCGACTAATTGATCCTGGAGCGTGACTATTAGCCTATGGTTTTGGTTGACTCTCTGAACTGTCCCGTCCATTTTAGATTCAATGGAATCAAGCCTGTCTCCAATTCCTTGGAAGTCCCCCTTCATCCCTGCAGCAATGGTGGCACAGGCCTTAGAGAGTTCCTGCTGTAGCAAGGCCGAGAATCTGGCTATGAGCACAGAGTCCCCTGAATATGAGGGTTGGGGGGGAGGGAAAGCTGCAGAGCTGCCTTGGCTCAAAGCTAATTCCGCAATATCCGCCATTTGTCTGTCCATAGAGGATGATGGTGACAATGCCCCCTCCACTTCCTCATCTAGTGAGGCCTGATATGGGGAGAAGCCATGGGATGCAGCCTGTGGGGACCGGGTGCTGGCTCCTTGGGACTGGGATGAGAAGGGATCCCCTACCTCCTCCGTCCTGGAGACTGCTGGCGAAGGGTGTCCTGTGCAGTGGGGGGATGAGGTGACTGTCCCCAATGTTGGCGAGGCTGGTGGTTTGGTGATGTTGGGCTTGGCTGGGAGCGGGCCGCCTCGTGTTGCCGAGCCGCGGGTCGCGGCCATCTTGGGTTGCTGTGTGTGCTGTGGCAGGCGAGGAGAGGACAGACGCTGCTTGCTGGAGGGCTGTGCCGGCGTGGAAGACTTTTTTTTGCCCGCTCCGGTGTTCCTCCTGTGCATCCTCCTTTCCCCCGTAAGCTGCTGCCGTTCGGTGACTCTTTCCTCCGGTCTAACCGCCTATTATATGCTATGAAGACGGCGGGCTGTGCGGAGCTCGGTCAGTGCATGTCCTGACCCGGCGCCGCGCGCATGCGCACTCCATTTTTTCAGTTTAAACATTTGATATGTCCTCTATGTTGTATTCTGAATAAAATATTTAGACTGTCCAAAGGTATGTGCTTATGTGAATGCAAAGAGAAGGAGGAAAGAGAAAAAATGCAAGAAGACAGGTTTTCATCATATCTTAGATTGAAAAATATCCATCAAAATTTCCAAGCTTGTCAAATACCTTTCCTCTTTCCTCAAAAGCAGTCAGAAGAGGACTTTCTGCTTTTGCCACTTAACACAGGAATAAAAAGAGACTGGGTTGAAGAACTATCGTCTAACATCTAGCGCCAGTTTATTTGGTGTAATGAACTAAATAAAGCTCACTGATTCAAAGAAGAAGATTTTCAAAAGAAAAAAGGAATATTCACTTTGAAAGTAATTACATCTGTAGTCCCATTTGGTATGGTATTGTTGTCTTAAATATATTGGAAAAAGATCTACAGTATGTGTACATAGCCAGCTGGAAAGAGCGCTCTAGTGCAATTCAATCCAATGCTGGCCTCTGTGCCATCCACTCATTGCTAGCATGTCTAAACTTCACAAAAATATTTATCTATTAAAGCTGAAGTTTAGGTATACATTTTATAGCATAGTAATTTGGACCCTTGTAAGAATGCATATGCCATACCTGTGGGATTCCTGTGGAAGCTGGAAATCACTGTAGTAGGCATGGCTGCTACAGTGATCTCTGCTGCCTACTGAGTCCCATGCCAATTGACTGGCCTACTGCATAGTGAACACAGAGGGACGCTTAATCAGCACGAGTGCCATACACAGAAATGCTTGCATTCACAGTAGTAGACACTGCTACTAGAATGATTGGCATTGCTGGGTGGCAGTGGCAATCTCTGTATCAGCTGTAACTACTACAGTGATTTCCAGCTTCCAAAAGGTCCCACAGGCATGGCACATGCATATTTACAAACTAGATCAATGTAACAATGTTACAAATGTCATACCTAAACTTCAGCTGTCATTGTAGTGGTTTATTGATGCATTTATCAGCAATACAAAAGGTCACTTGACCAGGTAGTGACATATCCACTTTATCAAAGTGCCTGATAAAGTTACCATATTGGCACAAATCTAATTGGACTGAAAGGTCATCTGTAATGTAGATGAATGCTTTTAATGGAGCAATAAAAACAACATTTTCTTTTCTATTTTGAATCCCTAGTGGTGCACTTACATTGGAACCTCTACAGCTATAAAGAATCATGCAAGAGTGTATTTTGGTTGATACACATGAATTACAGTACAACACATAAACCTTTGAAACATTAATTAATATGGAATCCACAGGGATCAAATGCATATATAACCTTTCTTCAGCATAAGACACTTGAATGCTGTGTACACTTAAAAGAGAAGTTTGTTCTTTTTGGAATCACTCTTCCCTACATAGATATTTGTCCCCCGCCGGCTCTAAGACTGAGAACTGAGCAATCAAAGACAGCTGATCGCTCGGTTCTCAGTGCTCCATGACCGCTGTCAGCTCTTACCCCCCCACGCCCACTGGACTGTGGAGGAGGTGGTGGCGTCTGGCCCAGGATCTCAGCAGCTCATTGAGAGTCTGAGCCCAGCCACCATATGGTCGCAATATTTCCCCAGCCTGGACCAGCTCTGTGACATCAGCCAGCCCGCTGTCAGTTGAAAACGGGTCACAGGAGTGCAGAACGAACCGCACTCCTGTGATCCACAGGAGAAGTACAGCCAATTTATCTTTGGCTGTACTTCTCCTTTAAAGTGTGGTAAAGCTGAACTACAGCATTACCCTAAGTCTTGCATATTTAGACAGACTCCTCTCCTGTACTGACATTGCTTACTCTGATTTATCTGCATACAGTGAGCTTCTAAAAGTGTATCAGATCAAGCCTGCATCATTTACTAGATCCTTTCTCAATGGGTCCATGCATTTGATTTATTGGATTTAGGTTCTTTCAGTAATGGAGACTCAGCATCCCATGTTGGCATCTAGGGCAGTCTGCATACAAATGCAGTCTACCTAGGAACATCCACCCCTCCAGACTAACATTCACCCATTGCGGCGTTTTGATAAGTGCATAACTCCTCCCAAAAGCCAGTCCATAGCTTGCATCAAGGCTGAGGAACTCCTGAGTGGAGTACTGAGGCAGGGCGCCAAGATGTTTTCAGGAAGCCTTGTGTGCCTTTCTAATTCTATCAACCATGTCTAGTAGAGACCCAGTGGTATTAGGTATGTAAGAAAAACAAAATGTGTTATTTAAAATGAACGTCATCTTTACTGTTCACATGAAATGGAGCGAGGATGTTTAAAACATTTTTGTTCAGAACAACTGTATATAATGCATTGTATTATGCAGATAAACACCAAACCAATCAATATGTAATAAATTCTCAGTGGGATCTTTTTTTTCAGTGCAAAGGATGATGCAGCATTTTGTTTATGAAAAAGTGCAGGGTGTGCCCAGTGGTACAAATCAAATCTTTCCATATTTAACAGTAATTACATTAAAGCTTTGAGGTAAATAGCTTAGATATGATGTTCAGCTGATGATTTTAGTTTACTTACATTGAAATCAAATTATAAAAGCACAAGATCGTTTGGAAAAACATTTTCCAAATCTTGTCCCTAAGTGCACCATGAAGTTTATTTTTCAAATAATCTGTGGTTTGGCATAAGAAAACGAAATTACTAAAGAGGATAAAATATTGTTTGTGGGCAAACTCGTGTCGGCTCCACTATGCAACTATACTTTGTGAGTTTTAAAAGAACATAAAAAAATATACAGTACTAGATTTAAAATACTAAGAGGCCCAATATTTAAAGCCTTTATTTATTTTTATTTTTTTTAAATCAGCACAAGGGGCTGTTTTTGCATCCAGTGAGTATTGTGTTGGTGGCTGCTGTCTTAGTGAAAATCCGCAATCCCCTTTAGGATTTTCCTAGTGACTTCAGGCCAAGCCAAGTTGAATACCAATGAACGTTGTTAAAAAATAACAAATTAACAGTTCACATGATATCTTCAATACACATTTCTGTACATAATCTTCTAAGGGCCCCTAAGTGCCCACTTGAGGTGGTCATACATTGAATAGGTGAGTGAGTCCATTGGTCCTTGGTAAGCAAGAGTCAATACTCGGGAACCCTGACTGGGCTCCCACAATGGGTGATCTAGTGCAATGGTTCACCTTTTTAGCAGCAACTAGTTTGTTTAAGTGGTGAGACCTAGAAACAAACCTTCAACCATTTTAGTAATTACTACACATTCCCAACCCTGCCCCCTCCAGAGGTGGTTTCCTCTCCTTTTTATATGTTTGCTGTGGTAGAGGAAAGCACTTCCCCAAAAAGCACAGGAAAACCTGACCAGCAGTGTTAACCCTTACCTTCCAGGGAGTACCACTTCAGCCAGACAAACATAAGTTTGCAATGCAGATATACTCACATTAGAATATCAAGTTACACAAAACTACAGTGATTAAAACATAAGGAAAAAAAAACATACAACAAACAGAAAAACTGCTTGGAAACACCTGCTTATACACTGTTATCCATCAACAGAGGGCCTCTGTTTGACCAAGTTTCACAAGCATTGTTTGATGTATCTAAGACCAGTGCACCTTAGGTTGTACGGCTAGTCTTACTTCCTCAAGTACAACAGAGAACTATGAAACTTTGAAACTAGGAAAACAGGTTCTTACTTGTCTGATTAAAGCATATCTAAACCCAAAAACTAAAATTTAAGACATTGCAGCTTTTCGGTCACTGGATGTAGTGGTCACATTCATTTTCACTTTTCAGGCTTAGAACATTTTCAGTAAGTATTGAAAATATATTTTGATTTTGCCTGGAATGCAGTCTGCTTGTCACTTTATGTGAGCCTAAACAAAATCATAAATTACTTACTCAGAAAGGACATATTTACAGGTATTGTGTAAACTATTAGTTCAATCCACCATTTATTGGAGAAAAACAAAGCAGCCTGTGTAATAACCATGGCTGCCCCCACAGATACAGTGGTGAAGTGAGGGTAGACACGAAGGGACAGAAAATGTGCTATTTGCAGGTGAAAAAAAAGAAAAAATTACTAAAATGCAGCCACCACGTATAAGAATCTGTAAGCCACAATTTATTACGTTTTTATTTTTGCATTTAGATATGCTTTATTATTTTGTCAAACTCTGGTATCTTAAGTTTCCCTTTTTCATATAGCTTCCAGCCTAAAGAATATCCAAAAGCTGTGCAGTCCCAGACTTTGTTTATTCAGATAAATTCACAAACCTTCAGTAAGCTTACATTACTAGAAAGACCCCTGTATGTAGGTGGGCCCTAAGTAGTGCACTAGACTTTTGGAAGAACCACGAGACAGGGTGGCTTTGCATGGTTTTTATGGAAAAAAGATCAATAGAATTCAATAGTCAAGCAAAAAGGCACAACAATCTAATATTATCTTGCCCCCCCAAGAGCTGTGATGCACTGTTGCAGAATACTGGTAAGGAAGTAAACTTTTCTCCACAGTGACTCTAACCAGTCCACTCTAATATGTTCCATTAACAGATTCATGGTACCAAAGAAGTGCTACATTGGAGGGGTGGTGGCAAAGTTAACTATTGCTGGATTGCATCAGATCACTGTGGAATATGGCAGCCATGGGCTAACTGTCTGGGTACGATGCAGTGTGATTGCCCTGAAAATGAAGCCTACATGCCCCTTCTTGTCAAGAACCTCTCCCTACTACTGCACCTGCACTTTCCCTACCCAGTGGAGCTCTTTCCCTTCCTTCTGTCTCAATGTGGTTGCGCTGAATAATGTCAGCCCCCTATATTTATAATGTCCTCCATCAAGATTGTTGCCCAAATCTAGCAGGACTTTAGCATCAGACAGGATCATCATTTTCTTCAAGATGGCCACCTGGAGAGAGCACAAACATTTCCTTCCAATTACACACCTACCAACCTGATGCGATAGTTCAAGTTGGAGAAAAAAACACATTCCGCACCTGCCTACATGTGTGTCAGGTACTAATTCTACCCAATTCCATTTCACAAATTTTCTCTTAATAGATATTGAACAACCATGAGAGCTGTCCACTTATATGGGCTGAACACCCAGACACTCTGAGGCACTGGCTGGCGGGATGTGGACTGTGTGTATGCGTCACCTAGTTTTCACGCATGCATGTGAATGATTTATATGAAGAAAACCGATTTGACATTTACTCAGAATATTAATAAGCTCTGTTCTGAGTTCTGGAGCGAGAGGCTTTGTAGAGATTTGGTTGGCTTACAAAATTACTAAATCGTACTCCCTGTTTGTTTTAGGGAATGCTTTATGGGGCACTCTGGTAAGCCTAGTACACACCACTAGTTTTTTTTTTCTGGGTTGATTGAAAAAAAACTGTCAGCTCAGGTTGGAGCCACTGTGCAACAATCTGAACAGCTGGCTTCTGTTGGACCGGCTGCCATACACACGGGCTGAATGTTGGCCTGTGTGTACTAGGCTTAAGTCAGGAACTGACCTGAGCTTAAGCCTAGTGAACACAATGAGATTATCGGAAGAATGATCGTCTGTTTTTTTTTTGCATGCTAGTCTTCATATCGAAAACAAAGAGGTTACGAACATTCTCGATTGACAGAATAAAAATTTGGAAGTGATGTATTGTATTGTATTGTATTTGTATTGTATTTTCGGACTAAAACTGTACTGATTTAACTAAAATCGTATGCTCTGGTATCGTACGAGAAAAGTTTTTGTGTTTGTCCCTTTGCATAATTTTAGGCGAAAGCTGTGTACTAACAATCAGATTATCGTACGATCGCTTCGAAAGCGGTATTTTTTGTATAATTTTCTGATCATGTGTACAAGACTTTAGTTAGTGGTTTGGACAAGTAGATGTTTTGATTATTTTATGACATTGACTCACTGTATAAAGCGCTCCTGCACTGAACCTGTGTTTGCTGCCTATGGCTAAATAAAGGTGTAGGCCAAATCTGCTTGGACTACTCCTGCATGTCCCTGTTTTATGCATGTTTTACTGCTGCCAATAAGAGTTAAGCCTGGCCCCCTAATACCCATAGATGACTATAGAGTTGCTGAGGGACCATACTTGGAGGGATGAAATGTTGTCCAATTACTTTATGCAAAAGGAGGAAAACACCAAAAATGTTGTAAGGAGTCTAAAAAGTATTATAAATAAGAAGTTTGATTCAGTAAAAATAAACTGGCTAATGTGACACACTAGAACTATTGAAGAGCTACTAGAAGAGAGCTACTAGAAGAGCTACTTACAGTCAACATTATTGCTGTGAGGGTGCTCCTGACCTGCAGCTATGCGGGGGCAGGGCTTTGTGGCATAGCAGTATTATGCAAGGATGGCACTGCTGACCTGGGAAACCAAGAAGGAAACCAAGGGAAAGTTCTCTGGGTGTGTGGGCCTAGCAACACCCCTGGGGGTCAAGAAATCTCCCCCAACCTGTTGATTGTACAGTGAAGATGCAAATATACAATGTCATCCTTGTGCTGATCATTACAACTAAAAAAGGTAAAAAGTCCAGTAAATTATAATAAAGAATACTTTTTAAATACTGTACAATTCATTAAGGCTGTATTAAACTCAAAAGCAAACATTTATTATATTAAAGCTTGTCAATTCTTGAATGTGGTGGCCCCCTCCCTTCTCTACAGCCCTCCTCTCCTGGCTATTGAAATTGTTTTTTTTTTTACATTTTGTTATTTGGCTTTGTTTTTTATTTATACAAACTCTTCTGGACCACACTCTCCCCCCTGTGCATGTCATATGCCTGGGCAAATGAAGTGCACTCCCGGAATATGCACTCACATATCCCGGGAGGCATTATCTTCCATTGCGAAAAGATGAGGGGGTGTGCCTAGCGATAAGTAATAGGCGATGGCTTCCCAATGATGTCACGCATGAAGATGGCAGCGTGGGACTGACAATCGGGCAGAAGGGAACAGGATCGCAACAGGGCACCGCTGGATCTGGTGGGCAGGTGAGTATGTTATCTGTGCATGACTAGAAACAAGGTAAGCAGTGGATAAGAAAAATAAAATGGGGGGGGGGGGGGTGTGAAGGAACGTTTTAATTACAGGTAAAAGACAAATGCTAATTACTGATCTTTGCACTACCTTTTAAATTAGCATAAATAAGTATTCTTCGTTGTTCAAGTTTTTTTAAATTCTGTTTATTTATCCACATTTGTCCAACAAAGAAGACCCTTTGCTTAGCTTTCAATCATGTTTTTCTCATTTTCTTTTCTGACGTTATTCCATTTAAATAAATCAAAATTAAATCATCAACTCTTCTTTATTGGTTAAGAGGTTAAATCTGAAAACATAAGTACATTCAAAATGATATGACGTGCCAACAAACACAATTTTACCAGAATGAACTAACATTTATATAATTTAATAAATGGAAAATGTAGGCAACATAATTGTTAATATAATACAGGATAAAGCATTGATTCATACTACAGTTTACCAAGTTATATTGTACCAGCCAGGGCTGACCCAGGTTTAGATGTCTAAGGGCAGCACAACTCAAGGAACCCATAAAACTAGTCACATTGGTAAATAAAAATGATTAAAGATCCTTGACTAGACATTTGAAGCTTGTTCTCTTTTGTGTTAGGGTAAGTTATGTATTACAATTAAAGTCTATGTTATACCAACAAAACTTTAAAAATGAAAACAAAAAGGATTCTCTCATGTGCAAAATCCATCCCTATTTTGAGCATATTTAGGTATGCAATGCATGACTTGCACAAAAGTTATAGGAATGCATGAAGCTAATTCTCCATTGGAGACTGGGGTGTATAAGGTTTATCATAACTAGAAATTGTTTTTTTTTTTTTTTCCACCTTGTATAACATAGACTTTAATTGTAATACATAACTTGAGAAACATCACCAGTGGCATACCTAGAGTGGGGCAGCAAATGGCTTCACAGCAGGTACAGCCAATGACAAGATGGCTTGTGAGTGCAGGCAGAGCCTGGTGGGTTGACATTCAGCCTAACATGCCTGCATAGTTTTGCCTAGTCTGAAGGGAACTCTTAATGGCGTCAGCATACCAAGACATTTTGGACAATTTCATGCTCCTTACCTTGTGGGAACAGTTTGGGGATGGCCCCTTCCTGTTCCAATATGACTGCAAACCAGTGCACAAACAAGGTCCATAAAGCCATGCATGAGGGAGTTTGGGGTGGAGGAACTTGACTGGCCTGCACAGAGTCCTTTATCCACCCGACATAATACTTTTGGGATGAATTAGTGCGGAGACTGCAAGCCTAGAGTTCTCCCTTACGGAAGAATAGTCAAACATTCCCATAGACACACTCCTAAACCTTGTGGACAGCCTTCCCAGAAGGGTTGAGGCTGTTATAGGTGCAAAGGGTGGGCCAACTCAATATTGAACCCTAAGGACTAAGACTGGAATGCCATTAAAGTTCATGTGCGTGTAAAGGCAGGCGCCCCAATTCTTTTGGTAATATAGTGTATGTTAGAATCAATTACTGATGGAAATTAAAAATTCGCAATAATTTCATAGTAATGTGTGGTAATATCACTTTTTGGATGAACTGATCTAAAGGAAGAGAAAAATACAGAAGATTCAATTGCTGACCTGAAACAAGAATGCAGCTAGTCACGGGAAAGCCAGAACTCTTGATCTGCATATTTGTTCTGCATCAGTAACTCAAAAAGTATTAAAGCCCTTGGATCAACATAACAGCCAGGCAGTAGACATTTTCTAAAGAACAGCTCAGCAATAGAAGCTTCCCTTTAACAATCCACTATATTTAACTATAACTACTTTACCTATCAGTTATAGACTTGTGGTAGAGGTTACAGAATACTTTATTGAATACAGCTTTAGATAGGCAAAGTTTCCAACTACTATTTTGAACAAAATTTATTTCAAATGTAGATCTGTGAATATAGCTACTGTCTTAATTCCAGGAATTGTTGAAATGCACTGAAAGTTATAAGCCTTATGTAAAAAATTGACTAATGGAATTCAGAGCAAGATTTCGTTGCTGATACCTAACAGATACTTTGCCATGTTTCTCTATAATTTAGACTAAACACTTTTGTTGTGACTTCTAAATTGTTGGAAGTACTGTATGTACCACCATGAATGATCATCTACTATGATCTGATACAAAGCAGGCGCTACAAGGATTTACAAAGATGTGTCTTGGCATGGGAAGAATGTTGTTAGAAGATAAGTCTGGTAGAAAGATTTTGTTTCTTTTAGCGTCTTGCAGTGACATTGATAGTTTCAAGAATGATATGGCTTATTCTACTTTACAAAGTTACTGAAGAAGGTGTGCAGTCTATTTACCTTACATGATCAGCTTTAAAGTGAACCAGTACTTCAATTTATCCTTCATGTGTCAGAGTGATACTCTCACCCTCCATTATTTGAAAAGACGTCACAGGAACAGGAAGTGAGGGTAAATCTAACCAATGAGGACCCAGACAGCAATAAAAACTTCAAAAACAGTATCTCTCCTGCGCTCAAATGGTATGTGAGAAGGTGAGTGGTCTGAACGGTCTTTTTGCACACCACCTACGGTCTTGCTGCCCCCTCAGGACCAAGGGTATCCAATTACAACAACAACAAGAGAAGGGCACACCAACCTCATGCATTACCACTACATAGATTTATTAAAATCCAAAAAGGTAGCATACATTGTACTCACAAATGTATGACATATGCACGCATGTAAGAAATTGGGACCAATCGCCTCCAGGATACTCCTATGGTGCTGGATGACAAGATGGTGTCTGCATATGCCTTGCTGACGCATTTCGAGGCAGAACCCTCTTCTTCATTACTAGTACTTTTGGCTCTGAAGAAGAGAATTCTCCCTCGAAATGCATCAGCCCGGATATATGCGGACACCATCACGTCATCGAGCACCATAGGAGTATCCTTGAGGCGATTGGTCCCAATTTCTTACATGTGTGCATATGTCATACATTTGTGAGTACAATTTATTCTATCTTTTTGGATTTTAATAAACTTTTTTAGTGGTAATGCATGAGGTTGGTGAGCCCTTCTCTTGTTGTTTTTCAGCAATAAAAACTTGCTGTCACAGATCTGCAGCTTTGCTGATGATCTGTCAACCCTATTCCCGAAATCAGCCGGCATGTTAGTAAATGTAGTTGACTAGCTTTAGCTTGCAGTGTTCTGCTGTTACCTGTTATCCCAAAAGACTTGTGTTCTTGACTGGTTATATAACTGCTGTTGATTCAATTAGCTACACTCCCAGCCAAGCAAGGTCATTTTCCTTTCTATTTACCTTGTGCCATTCCCTCAGGTATGGCCTGTGAAACAGCTGGTGTTCCTAGTGCTAGATCCCTTCATGTTTCCCAGTGACTTTGAATTTCCAAGAAGATTCCAAGTATTCTCCAGTGTTAACTATTAGAGAAGATTCCTAGTGTTCCCCAGTGTTTCCTAATGAAGAAGATTTCTAGTGTCCCTAAGTACTTTCTAGTGGAAAGAATCCTAGTGTACCCAGTGCTTCCTAGTGGAGAAGATTCCTAGTGTTCCCTAGTGGAGAAATATCCTAGTGACTCCTAGTGCTTTGTTACATCCTTGACTTTCCAAAAGAATTCTAAGTGACTCTTATTATCCCTGACGTTATAAGAAACACATCCTCCATATAGGACAATTGATTACATATATTAGGCCATTTATTATCTATCGGTTAGTTCAGAATAGAGCATACATTGATCTCTCCTTCTACATATATAGGACAATTGATTACATATATTGGGCCATTCAGTATCGGTCAGTTCAGTATAGAGCATACATTGATCTCTCTTTATATATATATATATATATATAGGACAATTGATTACATATATTAGTCCATTGAGTATCTATCGGTCATTTCAGTATAAAGCATACATTGATATCTCTCTATATATATAGGACAACTGATTACATATATTAGGCCATTGAGTATCTATCGGTCAGTTCAGTATAGAGTATACATTAATCCCTCTATATATAGGACAATTGATTACATATATTAGGCAATTGAGTATCGGTCAATTCAGTATAGAGCATACATTGAGCTCTCTCTATATATATATAGGACAATTGATTACATATATTAATCCATTGAGTATCTATCGGTCATTTCAGTATAAAGCATACATTGATATCTGTCTATATATATATATAGGACAACTGATTACATATATTAGGCCATTGAGTATCTATCAGTCAGTTCAGTATAGAGCATACATTGATATCTAATATATATAGGCTACTTGAGTATATATTATGCCATTCAGTATCTATCGGTCGTTTCAGTGTAGACCATATATTGATATCTACATATATATAGGCCACATGAGTATATAACAGGCCATTCAGTATCTATTGGTCGGTTCTGTATAGACCATTTATTGATATCTCTATAGATATATAGGCCACTTAAGTATATATCGGGCTATTCAGTATCTATGGGTTGTTTCAGTATAGCCCATAAATTGATATCTATATAGGTATATAGGCCATTTGAGTATATATCAGGCTATTCAGTATCTATTAGTCAGTTCAGTACATATCAGCAGTGCATTATATATAGATTATATATTGATCAACCAGTAATAACCCCCCCCCCCCCAAAATCCACATCATGTCCAAAAGCTGACAAGGAGAGGCAGACGCTCACAGGCCACGAAAAAAGGGCAAGCAACCTCTGTGTCCACAGCGAAAAGTGGTTGTCACAGACATGGTGCATCCTCTGCAGGCAGAGCACGCCCGTCCTTTTTTCTGGTGCTGGCCATGTTATTCAGCCACAACAAGTAGAAGAGTAGGTGGAGTGGATAAATAAGCCGTCCTCATCCTCCTCACCCTCTGACACCCACGCTCATACTAGTTTGCCTTCCACTGCAGCTGCCAAAGTGACTCGTTCCACAGGCTCCTTCTCCACAGCTACTCCTTCTGTTGCCCCACCATCATGCACGGAGGAGTCACCGGAACTATTTGATCATAGTTTCACTGACATGCTGCCGGAGGATGCGCAGCAATTTGAAAGCTGTGATGTTGGTTTGCAGGTTGATGAAGGGAATAACGTGAGCCTAGAGAGACGGGTTGACAATGATGGACAAGACAAGAAACTAGCAGTCATGCTCCCACAGCTGCAGCATACTGCCAAGTTTGCTCCAGTGATGAGGAGGGAGGGGATGATGAGGTCACTGACTGTACTTGGGTGCCTGATAAGATAGAGGAGAAAAGTGAGGGGAGGAGGAAGAGGAGGAGGAGGAGGAGAAGGAGAAGGCACAACTCCAACGAGGCAGGAAGTGCTCCAGGGGCCGCCATAGGAGTAGCCAACCTATTGCATCACAGCACAGAGATCCACAGGTGCAGGGTGCTGCAAACTCCCCGCGGACTTCCAAAAGTTCATTAGTGTGGGCTTTTTTTTTCTGCAACATCTGTCTGAAGCGGATCAAGCATAGCCAGAACACCAGCCACTTGGGCACCACATGCTTGACAACACATATGACAACCTGCCATGCAGTCCATTGGCAACAGCACCTGAAAGAGCCACAAGATAAAAACAAGCATACTTCACCTTGCTCCTCATCTGGGATCTCTAGCCCTACTATACCTTATATCTTCTCAAAAACCTGCATTGAGAGGAATGATGGTATAGCAATGAGTGTCACAGAGACTTGCACCCAATCTGCTAGCAGTACACCACCGCTTTATTTGAGCAGCAGGCAAATTTAACTACCCCAGTTGCTGAAAAGTAGAAAGAAATACTGTTCCAGCCATCCACATGCTCAGCGTCTTAATGCTAGCTTGGCCAAATTGCTATCATTACAATTGCTGCCTTTTCACCTGGTAGACTCTGCTCCATTTTGCAAATTTGTGGAATGTGCTGTACCACTGTGGCAGGTACCAAAAAGGCATTTATTTTCACGTAAGGCCAGTCTGGCTCTCTACCGTCATGTGGAAGGTAGGGTTTTGGCCTCGTTGGACAGAGCAGTCAGCAGGAAGGTTCACATTACTGCTGACTCTTGGTCCAGCAGGCATGGACAGGGACATTACATTTCCTTCATGGCGCACTGGGTAACTCTGCTGGCAGCTGGGAAGAATGCAGGACAGGGTTCAGTGTCACAGCTTGTTTTGCCACCACGAATCCAAAAAGCTGGTGCTGGTTCTGCCACATCTGGCTACTCCACCACCTCCTCCTCTTCTTCTTCTTCTTTCATGTCCTCTTCTGCTCAATTGTCCTCTGAAGCAGCAGTGCTCCCTAAGTGTTCAAGGGGCTACGCAAGCAGTCAGGCTAAAATATGCCATGCCATGCTTCAGTTGGTCTGTCTAGGGGATAGGAGTCACACCGGGGCAGAGATTCTGTCAGCTCTGCAGGGGCAGGCTCAGAAATGGTTGATGCCACGACAGCTTGAGCCTGGAATGTTTTCAGTGTGTCTATCTCCATAGCAGGCTGCAGAGGTCCCCTATACACCATACAGCAGCTGCTGGAGCCTGGAGCCGGGGATCATGGACTAACAGGTGCTCCTGTAAAAGCCATCACTATTAAAAGGGACCTATTGTGTGCAAAGGGGGAAGATAAGTTAAGGTGCTCATGTACTGATCTAGCCACACAGGGCCATTAAATTGAAGGGATACCATCCAGTCTATATTTCACCAAGGAGAAGATTTGGCATGTCATAATGTTCAACTAGCCAGGAATACAGATTGTACGATCCCTCATAATACAAGCGATTTTGACCCTTAACAAGGGTCCACCCTTTCTGGTGAATGGGGTTCCAGAAGGGGTTCAAGGCACCTGGCACGAGTGATCATCTAAAGCACTTTAATACCTGCACTGAAGCACCTTTACTTCATTTTTGCATTGTTTTGGTCACATATTGCACCTCTGTGCACATGAAATTTGAATTTTCTATTTTTTTGGACTTTATCATTAGTTTATTGGACATTTATAAATTAATAGCATATTTTATTCATATTTATGGTCATACTTTGCACTTTTTACACTGGATATTTGCACATATTTGATGAATATTATTATTTACTTGGTTATTGAAGATATTTATTGTTTTTGCAAGCGCTGTGTTCTCTTGTTTCACTAATCTTTCCGAGTTTTTACTTGATGAACAGCAGCTGCAATCATTCATTTATTCATTTATTTATTTGTATTTATATCTATATAATTTTCACTTATTTATCACCATATTTAATTAGCGCGGGTTTAAATTCACTTATCAATTGAGCCAGGAATGGTTGTGTCAATGACACCAACCTTCTTTCCGCCCTCCGACAGGGACACTTGACACATGTTCCATGCTTGGCACATGTCCGGAATCTGGTGGTGCAGCGTTTCTTGACCAGATACCTGGGCTTCCAAGATCCCCTGAGGCAGGCCAGAAAAGGCTGTGGCCATTTCCGGTGTTCATACAATGCCAGTGCTCGCTTATCTGACATTCAACTGGAATTCAACCTGCCCACCAACCGCCTCATTTGTGACATGCCCACCAGTGGAACTCAACATTGGCAATGCAGCGGTGGCTGCACACGCAGCAGAGGGCCATCAATGAATACCTGTGTGAGTATTGCACAAGGACAGGGTCAGGGGAGCTTGGCTTTTTTTTGCCATGCCAGTGGCTTTTGATAAAGGATGCTTGCGCCATCCTGTCACCATTTGAGGAGGCCACAAGGATGGTGAGCTGGGATGATGCATGCATTAGTGACACTATCCCTCTAGTCTACCTGTTGGAGAACACGCTGCCTGGAATCATGGACAGGGCACTTGAGGCAGAACAGCGGGAGGAAAAGGAGGACTTCCTTTATACAGATATCATTCCTGCAGGGCCACAAAACACACAGGAGGAAGAGGAAGAGGGGACAGAGGATTGCGGCAGCATGGATGTAGAGGATAGCATACAACAGTCTTCAAGGGATGGTTGTCATTCCCCAGAAACCCCAGGAGTTGTATGTGGTTGGGGAGAGGTTGCTCCTGACAATGTCATCCTTAGTAACCCAGAGGACTCAAAAGCTCCTGCCTCCTCAAACTTACGTTGCATGGGCTCCCTGATTCTGCAAAGCCTTCAAAAGGACCCGAGGATTCGTGCTATCAAGGAAAGGGATAATTACTGATCCTTCTTGATCCACCAACACCAAAGGCTCAATTTTTGGCACCTGTATGACAAGTACATGCGATTTCAAATTTGTATGGAATTCTTACCAGCAGGTCCCATTCCTGCACCCAGCAAGAGTAACTGTGAGGGGTTACGGTGCTCAGGCACCAACAAGAGCAAAGGCCCAATTTTTGGCCTCTGTATGACAAGTACTGTACATGCGATTTCACATTTGTATGGAATTCTTAGCAGCAGGTATCGTTCCTGCACCCAGCAAGAGTAACTGTGAGGGGTTATGGTGTTCAGGCACCACCAACACCAAAGGCCCAATTTCAGTTTGAGTTGCTGCCGATACTAACCTTACCAAATTGGTATGGAATTTTTACCAGCAGGGCCCGTTCCTGCTCCCAGCAAGAGTAACTGCGATGGGTTGCAGTGTTCAGGCACCACCAACAACCAAGGCCCAATTTTTCTTCACCTATATGACAAGTACATGTGATTTCAATTTCCTATCTAATTTCTAATGGCAGGGCCTGTTCCTATGCCCAGCAAGAGTAACTGTGAGGGGTTGCGGTGTTCAGGCACCACCAACAACCAAGGCCCAATTTTTCTTCACCTATATGACAAGTACATGTGATTTCAATTTCCTATCTAATTTCTAATGGCAGGGCCTGTTCCTATGCCCAGCAAGAGTAACTGTGAGGGGTTGCGGTGTTCAGGCACCACCAACACCCAAGGCCCAATTTTTCTGCACCTGTATGACAAGTACATTAGATTTGAAATTTGTATGTATATTTGTATGTGACATTTTTTCCTTTAGAAATGTCAGTATTGCTGCAGCAGGCTACATACATCGTAGAGATGTGCTAATTTAGAGGCACATTAAGGGGATCCCCAGGCACGATATTTGAAGGAACTTTTCATTTTTATACTTTCTCTTTAAGCCTCATTAAAATCAGGTAATCATTGCTCCTTTAAAAATGATAATTAAAGAAAAAAAAAAATTTTGCTTTGCTACATGTTCCCCAGGTCAGTACCCAGACCCCCATACTCTTTTTTTGGTCAATAACTTGCATTTAAGCCTTCAAAAATAAGGCCGTTTGATTTTTGACGTTCGAGTCCCATAGACTTCAATGGAGTTTGTTCGAACAAACTTTTCCCCTGTTCGCAGTGTTCTGGTGCGAACCGAACCGGGGGGTGTTCGGCTCATCACTACTGGTATGCATAGGACACCAACCAGCACAGTAAAACGGGTGTACTTGATTTTGTCTTGATATCATTCTCTGTTAATCCCCTGTATAATATGACTCAGGTTGGAATGATAGGATCAGTACTAGAAATCAATTTGCTGTAGTGCACATGTGCTGATAGGGATCACATTGAGAAGAGGAGAGAAAAGAATGATGATTTCATCAGTATGTTGCTTCTCCTTAGTTGCCCAATCAGCAGGCTGTTGTCGTATCCATCTCGGTTTCGACTTGTCTCTGAATCTTCTGAACTGAGTGCAGTTGGATTTGAAACTTAGTTTGAAAACATTTTTATGACAATCAAGCATCACATCTTGATTATATTCTTTCTGCAGTTGCTATACTTACAGTTGTTCCTGCTGTAATGGTTTTCATAGTGCTTTAAAATTCAAGGAAAAATACAGAAGCTAGAACAAAATGTTAACATAAACTACATTAAATTGCCCAAGTAATTAGTTAATGTTTTTAAGATCTGCAAGGCAATGTATACATTTCCTGAGAAAATAATCATATTTACCAATTTGTTCAGCAGAGTTTCATATTTTTTCCCCTTTGCACAAATTAGTTTAGTGTGACTAGTTAAGATTATTCATATACAGCCAGCCAGTATATTTGGGAATATACACTATATTGTCAAAAGAATTGGGACGCCTGCCTTTACATGCATATGGACTTTAATGGCATCCCAGTCTTAGTCCATAGGGTTCGATATTGAGTTGTCTCACCCTGTGCAGCTATAACAGCTTCAACTCCTCTGGGAAGGCTGTCCACAAGGTTTAGGAGCGTGTCTATGGGAATGTTTGACCTTTCTTCCAGAAGCTCATTTGTGAGGTCAGGCACTGATGTTGGATGAGAAGGCCTTGAAGTCTTCGCTCAAATTCATCACAAAGGTGTTCTGTCAGGTTGAGGTCAGGATTCTGTGCAGACCAGTCAAGTTCCTCCACCCCAAACTCGCTCATCAATGTCTTTATGGGCCTTGCTTTGTGTACTGGTGCGCAGTCATGTTGAAACAGGAAGGGGCCATTCCCAAACTGTTCCCACAAAGCTGGGAACATTAAATTGTCCAAAATGTCTTGGTTTGCTGATGCCTTAAGAATTCCCTTCACTGAAACTAAAGGGCCAAGCCAAACCCCTGGAAAACCACCCCACAAAAATCCCCCCTCCATCAAATGATTTGGACCTGTGCACAAGGTCCATAAAGACATATATGAGCAAGTTTAGGGTCTAGGAACTTGACTGGCCTGCACAGAGTCCTGACCTTAACCCGGCAGAACACCTTTGGGATGAATAAGAGCGGAGACTGGGAGCCTTCTCATCCAACATCAATGCCTGACCTCACAAATGACGTTCTGGAAGAATGGTCAAACATTCCCATAGACACACTCCTAAACCTTGTGGACAGTCTTCCCAGTAGAGTTAAAGCTGTTATAGCTGCAAAGGGTGGGCCAACTCAATATTGAACCCTACGGACAAAGACTGGGATGCCATTAAAGTTCATGTGTGTGTAAAGGTAGAAATCCCTATACTTTTGACAATATAGTGTATGTGACTGCCAGTAAAGAGATGACTGATGGTATTGTTCATACTAATTAGTCCAAAGCTTTGATTTCACACATGCGTTACCTTGTTAACCATTATACCCTGCTGTAAATGAGTACATACATACAGTCAATATAAAAAAGAAGAAGAAAAAGATCTAGTCCCTTTACCATATATGTAATATCTTATATATACACCCCTAACCTTATTCCCTCCCTCTTCAATTGCCCTATTCCTCCAGTTGCTACCCATTTCTCTAAACATTCTTTACAATTTCTGCACTTGTTGGCTTCCTTGATTTTTCCATATTCGTATATAATCTTTCCACTTTTTCCACTTTGCTAAAAAGTTATCACTTAACAAGTAATATACAGTACATTTATCATGCTCTTAAATTTTTTTTTCGAAATACTTTTATCTTTATTGATTGGGACTGATTGGTGTTTTAGTTTTCACCAATCCAGGGGTTCTATTCTAACCTTTGCTATACCTTCCTATTTCACACTAGTTTAACCACTTGCCGACCGCTCACTGAGCTGGTACTGCGGCAAAGTGGCTCGATACCGTCTGGCGACGTAGACCTACTTCGGGCGCGATCAGGGCGCGCTCCCGCACGCCCCTCGAGCCAATCCTGGTCTGATTCGGCAGAGAACCGATCAGTCCCCAGATACAGACCAATGATTTTTGGTCTGGATCTGGTGATCGGTTCCAGCCAATGGCATCATGTCCCCTGCCTGTGTAATGTAAACACAGGCAGGGGAAGTGATGTAACTTTCCCTTCTGGAGCCCTTTCAGTTCCAGGAGAAGACAGAGAGACATCAAAAACGTGAGTTCCACCAAACACTACACTGACACTACCTCACATAGGCACATTTAACCCCTTGATCACCCATGATCACCCCCCCCCCCCAAACCCCTCACAGTGAACACTATATACAGTGGTATACAGATCTTTTACTGATCACTGTATTAGTGTTACTTGTGACCCTAATTTGCGCTTGTGTTAGGCCCAAATAGGGTTAGGGCACCCGCCATCTATCCCCTAATAAAGTTTTAACCCCTTGATCACCCCTAGTTAACCCCTTCACTCCCTATCACTCTGTGCACTAAATACAGTATATAGGTAAATACTGATCACTGCATTTAGTGTCACTTGTGACCCTAATTTGCTCTTGCGCTAAGCCCAAATAGGTTTAGGCCACCCGCCATCTATCCCCTAATAAAATTTTTACCCCTTGATCTCCCCCAGTTAACCCCTTCACTCCCTATCACACAGTGCACTAATATATACAGTATATCAGATAACTACTGATCACTGTATTAGTGTCACTTGTGACCCTAATTTGCGCTTGCGCTAAGCCCAAATAGGTTTAGGCCACCCGCCGTCTATCCCCTAATAAACTTTTAACCCCTTGATCTCCCCCAGTTAACCCCTTCACTCCCTATCACACAGTGCACTAATATATACAGTATATCAAATAACTACTGATCACTGTATTAGTGTCACTTGTGACCCTAATTTGCGCTAAGCCCAAATAGGTTTAGGCCACCCGCCATCTATCCCCTATAAAGGTTTAACCCCTTGATCTCCCCCAGTTAACCCCTTCACTGCCCTGTCACAGTGTTCTCTATATACAGTGATTACCGATCACTGTATTAGTGTCAGGGGTGATGCTACTTAGGCTAGTTAGCGTCAGGGTCCCACCACACCACCGTTATTTAGCGTCAGTTAGAGTCAAGTACACTAACACACATACACACACACACACTTCCATTACTAGTATAGTGTTTGAACAGATCAATATCTGATCTGATCAGAACTATACTAGCATCCCCATAGTTTAGTGTTCCCAAAATGCAGTGTTTGCACAATCAGCACTGATTCCTGCCAGCACCTGTGTTTAGCCCCTCCGCCCAGCCCACCCTACCCAGGCAAGTGCAGTAATCAATAGATTACTGTCACTTCCAAAAAACACAAATCACACAAAACCGCTGCGTTAGCAGAGTCAGGCCTGATCTCTGCTAGCACTAGCAGTTTTTTTGTAGCGACCAAATAGTCCTTGACAACCAGGTGCTTTTATACCTGTTAGTCACACTACTGTACCGGTAAACGTAGTTACTAAAATGACCAAACGTTGGTACAGTAGTGCAGAGGCTTACAGTATACTGACCATGTCAGATGAGAGCGATGGGGAAGCCTCACTGGCAGAATCAGGGTCAGTATATGAACCCGATGACAGCAGCGGCTCCTGACAGAAAGCTCCGGCGACAGAGGGGTCCCTGCTAAGGTCAGGCATACCCGACCCCATTCTGGAGTTGCTGAGATGCAAGAACCGGATGTTTCTCGTATGCAGCAGAGTGCCAGTCCTAGTGCCACTCACACTTCACGTGATCTGGCAAGCATGAGGGCTCCTAGTACACCCTGGACCTAGTAACAACCAGCACTGCAGTAACACTTGGTGACGTGGCGAGTCC